>NW_009209616.1:0-23683 GCF_000690835.1 Fulmarus glacialis
CTCAAAACGAACCGCTCCATAATCTTCCAAACATATATTGCTCAGTTCCAGTTTTAAGCCTTCTTTGAACAGCTATTCTTTGTGGCTTTCCATTCCAGATCTCCACTGTGATTTCTACATCTTTTGTAAAATTGATTGTAATCGATTCAGCAGGCTGTCACCTACTTCCAATATCTCCCCATTCTGTAAGATTAAATTTATCAAGGTCCACGCAAGGCATCCAGAGGGTGTTTTTAAAGACATGAGGAGTAATGAGGTGTCCCTATTCCAACTGACTTAAGACTTAGTGCATTGACTTGCTGTTATTATGTACACGACTGTCATAAGAAAAGTCCCTTTAAGACTGGAGGTGACTATAGGCCATGTAGAGTCACTAAATATATCTTTTATTAAATCTCTACTGGTTTCCTGATTATTGCTAGCTGGAGCATAATGACAATGACCCAACCTATCTGTTGTTTCACTGGTAACACCTGATGGAAGAGATCAGGTGGCACATTTGTGCATCCATTACAAAAAGCAAAGAAAACTGGCATTATGCTCCTAGATCTGTTGTGCAGACACAGTACAAGCCATCGTACAAACTGAGGCTTAACAGAGGAAGGTGATAGTGTCCTGAAATTCAAAGGTAAAGCAGAGGTCTACAGTAGTACCACTTACTGTAATTAGGTTACTCACGTCTAAAATGTTGAATAAGAATATTTTTCAAGTTGCCTGGAGTATTTTGAAAAATACCATTTGCTAAACTGATAAATCAGGGTGTAACTTAGCTCAAGTAAAAGCACTGCATTAGCAGAGAAAGAAAATTTTCTATTTCACCTTCTGAAGTTTTAAAACAGGTTTGCAACTTTTTTAAATTTTTGCATTCTTTTGTATTATTGCTTTTGTGTTATTTTTGTTGAAAAAATGCAATGTTTCATATATTTAGTGTTAGTAACTTTTCTAAAGGCTGGTATGAAGTTATGCTTTTCAGAACATGTGGCATACTGCCATAAATAACATTTATTTCCTTTATATGTACTAAAGAGTCTGTTCCAAACTTAAAGATGAAAATTTATAAAAATGCAACACATGAACAGTTGCGCAGTTTTTCTTTTTATATTCTTTTTTCTCCAGAAAAGGAATCAGCTGCTGGATGGCAAACTCTTGTACTCCATGTGTTGCTCAATGCAGAAAAAAAAAGTGGCTTTTTTTCTGGGTAAATTTTTCATTCTTTAGGTGTTGCAGGTAGTTTCTCCTGGTTTCTTAATGTTGGTTTATTTTGAAGTTTCATTTAAAAACAAGGTGTTTTTTCCCCTTGTATTAAGCAGGCTTTGATCATGGAAGGACTTCTGCAAGTATTAACTTTGCACATGTGAATACTCCAACTGACGTGGAAGAACGTTCGTGCTTAATGTAAAGCACTTAATTATTTTTAGAAGAAGGATTCAAAGGATCCATAGTGGGTTTAAATGTACAAATTGGTGCTTTTTCAGAGATAAATGCCACAGTAATTTCCAAAGCCAGCAGTAAAATTGTAAAAGTCTCTGCTGGTGCATATACAAAGTCACCATCACTGATATGAAGGGAAATGGAGCTGGAGCTGAACGAGCATGAAGAACACGTCACAACACACACAGGCATTTATTTGCACAAGTGAGTAATTTGTATTATTAAATTCAGTAAGATTTAACATCCTAGGCGACCAACTTCAGTAAACAGTGCCTTAAAAGCACCTATCTTAATTTGTAACCAGAATCATATTATATCCAAACCATGGAATATCCCTGAAGAAAGTTTTCTAAATCTGGGGAGCCTTGTTTTAGAAGTGAGATTACAAGCTAACTGTATAATTGGACCATATCACAAAATCTAATATCCTACCTAAAAAGGAAATATTTCTAGTGTGTGTTTTAAACTAAAGGAAGGGGGCAAAATGATGTGTGAAAAAAATGTATTCGATCATTCTGAATGTGTTTACAAACCTGATGTTTTCTGAATGGCATCCTGGCCTCTGGATGTAAACCTGCTTTAAGAGGTAAAGGAGATAGATCTTGCATCCTGTAGTTGGGATAGATGAGGAAGGGGAGGAAGTTGCTATCATCCTTTAAAAAATTATTCAGGAGAAAGTGTATTTGCTGTCTTTGCTGTCAGTATTTGCTGATACCAAGTGATACCAATTTTCACATTTACCTGTTGTTATTTTGTTAAATCTCTGCCGTTTAGTTGACCTGTTCGAAGTTTATAAGGACCCACTAGCCAGTAACCTAGGATGTTACATGAGGATAAAGTGAGAGTGGACTGGCCTACTGTACTGTGTTTTAGAAAAACCCACCACAAAAGGCTTGGAAAGGTGGACAAATGAATGGATAATTAGAAATTAATTCAAAGTATATGCATTTTCCCATGTTATAGAAGATTTGAAAGCGCTACCATGATGTACAGTAAATTTCATTCAAGTACAAACCAGTTTGTGCTAACATGGCTGTAATCTCTGAACGCTTACTACCACTGCCCAGAATCCTTCCATCACCAGACATACTCACATAAAGACAACAGAATACCCACATGCAAATAGATATGATATCAATATCAATATTTCAGCGTTGCACAGAATGCCCACCAGTGCTCCAGTTGGGAAAAAAAGAGAAAAAGATCACTGAAATGTTGCCCTTACCTTCCAGTGCCTGGCATCTGAGTATCTTTCACAGTGATGGCATTATTAATGCTGGTAGTTCCTAAAACGTGCAAAACATATATTCCTCAGCCTTGTTTCTCTTTCATGCTTGCATTTTGGCTGACCAGACAAATATGAACCACAGATAGATCTGTTCAGGTAGGTTCGAAATTGAGCAGAATGAGTCCTGCCATCCACAGGGAGAACTTTTGAGCCATGGTCTTCGGAGACACGTAATTCTTAGTCAACAAATTGTCCTCTCACTGGTGATTGATTTACCGTGATCCTTCTCATTAATCCTTTTTGTGATTCTTCTAATTAATTGATGAGGGAGATTAGTCTAAGTGTTTATGGACAAAGGGAAAACCCAACCTTAAGGGAATACATTTCCACCTTTTTCTGTTACCCTTTCGTTTTTTCCTCCCTTTCATGTAATTACTACGTAGGGAAAAAATATTGCAAATATCAGCTAAAATGACTCATATCCTGGGTTTGCCAGGCACACCTCGCTGTTGTATTTTTTCTACACCTACATCTAAATGTGATCTTAAGAATGACAAATTCTGAACCTACTGTCTAAGGAAGAAGAGATGCTTTCATGTCAATGTGTCATTAGGTCCAGTTGAAACACAATCAAACAAAAACAAGCCTGATGCTTTTGGAATTACTCATGAGCCTTTCTCCCTGTTCCAAGGTCTTTGGATGTAGTTCTATTGTCATTCTAGAGTTGATCCAAATATTCTTGGACACACAACCCCGTTTCTGTGGGATTGCTTCTCAATACAGTGAGTACGTCAGCTTTATGCATGATTGATGATACTTGACCCCATATAAAATTAGAATTGTGCAGATTGACCGTACTTGATCTTGATTGCAGCCTTTCATACAAAATTAAAACTTCAAAATTTTCTGAACTAATTTGACCCAATAAAATGACTTTATACTAGGTCAGCACTTTGCCACATGTAGCTACGGTGTTTTTCGTGTGGTAAGAGAAACCCTAAAGGCAAATATATTTCTTTACAAAACCACAGTCTTAAATGAAACTGTTGCATATGTTTTTTTCAAAGAGAGAAGCTTCAGCTTACAAGATACATAGTTTATCACAGTTCTTACAGTGAGTCCACCTCCACAGTCTTTGAACACTTTACAGACTTATTACAGTGGTTACAAAAGCTCTTTTGCATCCTGTGAAGGTTTTATGTAGTTTCCTGTATTTATAACTCTTCCATAAAGTTTCTCATTTTGCAAGCCATAAATGCAATATTTTTGGAAATAAATTAACAAAAGCTGTAGTTTTTAAAGGTAATATCTGGCAAGGAGAAGAAGATATTTTTTAATATTTGGTTTCTATTAAGAAGTAACTTCTTATGGGTTGCAGTGTCTCAGAGAAGTAGATATATTCTCCTCAAAGCTGAAAAGCTTTTTCTGCTTAAGAAAAGCCTTTTCTGCTTTTCAGCTCTTTGAAGGACTCTGAGATCTGCTGGTGTGCCTCATACGATTGCATGCTATTTTGCATATTCCAAATGCAGAGTAATATGAGCAAGGTGTCCCCAAGAACTGGTCTGTTTTCCCAAAACAAACACAGCAGAAATTGTTTTTCTTGAAGTAAAATTTGCTACCATTTTGGCCTTTGCCTGGGGAGAAAAGTGCAGGCAGTGGCTTCAACAGTGTGATATTCAGCATGTTTGTGCCACCAAGAATCCCTTCAGCGAGAGGTAGATTGAAGATTTTGTCTAGAAATCACTGATTATTGAGTGTGGCTTTGAACCCCGTGTTCCCAAGCCCAGTAGATAATGAGGTGGTGTATGTGTGGGCACCGTCACCAGACCAGGAGCAAATGAAGGAAGGCAGTTGTATGACATGGCTGGGACGACGTTGTTTAACCTCAGTCTAGCAGGCAAGAGGAGGGAAATAGGGAAATATGATACCAGGACTGAACAAGACATCGTTCCAAGCCCTTCCATTTTGAACTTTTTGTTGGTAGATGCCCAAAACCTTATCTTTTAAGCTGTCCTGACAACCTCTCTACAGTTTTTCCTGTTTAAGAGGAGGCTCAACTGATTTTATAAATTAGTATAAATATATTATTAAACATAGCCGTATAGAAAAATATAAAACTGTCATCTCATGTGAAGGACACAGCAACACTTCTGACTGGAAATATTTCTGCTGCTTTACTACTTATACCTTTATTATTTACACCTTTACAAAGAAAGCTATACATCTAACCTTGCAAGCAAAGGTAAAAGGATGGATTTTTCCTGGTGTTGCCAGATGGAAAACATGTAGTCACCTAAGAAGCAATTATCTTCAAGCATGGTGAAATTACTACGTTTTAAGTGCTTCAGAGTAGATGAGAAAGTGAGAAAACCTGAGATACCAGGTATTTTTCTGCAAAAATCAAGGTTCTAAGTGGTATATCCAGCAATGAGGAAATAACAGAGAAATTAGACTTTGCTTCCTCAGTCCCAGTCTTTATGCCTATGGCACATTCGTGTCCTCAGAGCCAACTAAAAGGATGACCATATCATGAAAGAGTCATCCAATTTACTTGCCCTTTTTACTGTGGGATAACTTGCATGGCTCTGTTTCTGACAATCTTGACACTCTTATTATGGGATTCAAACTGGATCTGGAAAGAGAGGCCTGGCAACCAACTGAGACATGCAACAAATAGAAATGCACTGAATTTCCTAAGAAAGCTGAGTTGGAATTAGTCTGAATCAGAATTATTCCATATCAAGGTGTATGAAAGGAGCAAGAATGCTGCCAAAGGAAGTGGTGCAAAGCCAGAAAAGCATGGATTCCCTTTGCATACTGAATATTTGTCTTCTCCCCTCGAGGTAATGAATTGAAATTAATTTCCCACCCTTTTACACCTCATTTAGTCAGTGGTTCCTGGGCAAAGTGTTATCTCCTGTAATTTAGCATTGTGAAATATACTAGTTAACATACCTTAATACAGGTGGTTACTCTGATATTGTCACTGCCCTTACTTGTTTGCCTTAAACCCCTGTTACATTCAAGTGGAAGCCTATCACTTTTTAAAGGTGTTAATCATCCCTTAGTCAGATGTCCCGCTGTGGTGCAGGTGAGCTGTGTTCAGGAGGTATCGCCCTCAGCGAAGGAGGTGTTGCCTCACAACTTTCAAATCTGAAAAACAAGGGTTAAAACTGAGCCCTGCCTGGATTGAAGACTTTTTGGGTTAATGTAGGATTGGAATTAGGGAATTAGTTATTCGGCGAGGGATGATGTCTCTCAGCAACTAGGGCGGAAATAGAGTTGCGTTATCCATATGAGGGCTGACATGCAATTGGGGTCTGTCTTCTCCTGTGGAAGAACTGCTTGCCTTTTGGGTTTGATGTCCTTGTGAACCTCTTTATTTCTACTCACAGACAGTGCATTACATGGCCATGACTTGCAGATGAGTTTTCATTCATGGACTGCTGTGTGAAGAGTATTTGTATGTAGTCAGTGAGCGTGACTGACTCCTTGTAAGAAACTCCTTGTAAGGTGTCTGAATTGCCCTCTGGAAGAGGTTGTCTGTGCCCATTCACTGGATTAGTGGGCCAATTGCATTTCTAACTTTTGAAGATGCATTAATACTTTTCAGTCACCTTCCTTATTGTATTGGAGTATTTTTGCTTTCTTTCATTCTAGAAATAGTTTTTTTGTTCTCATTTGAAAGAGTCCATATTTATTACTACAGGTGTTATAGCACTGATTCTACGTTTGTGTCATGTTCTCTTTGGCCTCATCAATAAAAAGACCATTTGGGACACCGTTGTTTCTGCAGCAATGTTTCAGTCCTAGCAAAATCATGGTCCTAAAAGGTTATTTTCAATAGAGCATGTGAGAACTGGGAAGTCAAGACTAGCAGAGATACGATACATCCTCAGCAAGATGAGTGCTTAACACTAAATACAGTGATCCTAAGAGATTGACATCACCATTGCTACTCATGATGTGGGAAGAACTGGATCTGACAAGTTCAGCTGTAGATCGTGTCCTTTCAAAGCATGAAGGTTTTGGGGAGTTCCCTACCAAAATGTATGGTGGCCACAGAAAAATCAGACCATTGTGTGAACAGCAGAAATCAGGAATCCTGCTTTCCTGTGAGTTTGTACCTGAAGACTGAGTCTTTTAAGGATTAAGCTCTAGCCCTGAAAGGCACAAATAATTTTTTTTTTTTCCTCCTGTCTTTGGCTGCCTATTATGAAAACTGTGGGAGCATAGTATTTCTGAGGCCTCTGTTCTTCTGTCCCATACGGTTTAATTTGGCCCACTGATTCAAATGTAGTTTGTCAGGGGAGTCAGACCTGTTCAGCCCTTTGGCCCTCTTCCAATATTCAACTTCCTCATGGTTTTCTCAGTGCTCTAGTTTTACCACAGACTGCGCTGAAAACTGGTGCAATGCTTTTAATCTCTCTTTGCATCCATCCTTCCTGTTTGGAAAATGAGAGAAATGGTTTTGCTTCATCATCCGTGTTCATGAACCCTATCTGAGATCTTTGTAAATGAAAATCAAGGGGAATGTTTCTAAATTTTTGTCCAGCAGCATTTCTTAAAAGGCTGCATTAGCACTGCACATTAGGGTGAGACTCCACAGTATGGTTTCTTGGTGATAAATCTGGTTTAAAGTTTTTCACCAGATTACCACCCTCAGTAACTTGTGGAGAGTGTGCTCTGTGCTGGTGAGTGAAATGAACTAGCAAATAGCCTTCTAAAATGGGGAACAGCAACCTTGGCAACTTGGTCTGAAATGTGTTCTTGATGAGCGACTTGCCCTGCATCACAGAGGGATTTTGTGATGGTAAAGTGTGTTTTCTAAGCCGTAAGATAGCTCCATTACCATTTTTTGTTTGTTTGTTTTCTTCTTGCTCTGATTCAAGGCTTGTTGTGTATGGGTTTTTTAGTCCCTTTAACTTCTGGGACAGCTACAGTGTCCTGACCTTCTCTGGAAAAATACTTTAATTATTTGTATATTATTTCAGTGATTCTCCATGTCTAGTTATTTAACATATAAAATAACAAGTTACATCTGTAGATGCTTTACAGGCTGCTGTCTAGACTGTCAAAAGTAGTAGAAAATCTTACAAATCTTACAATTGTACGGTAATAGCATAAAATCTTACAAATGTGGGATCTTATAAACTCATTGTCTTTGTGGTCTTTCATCAGTGCTAGATAAAATGCAACATGGAAATTATGTAAATTATAGTCTTTGAAGCACTTAATAATAACTTAAAGACAGGAGTAAGGCAATGGGATATGTAAAGGTATGCAAGCTCGTCATGTACTAAATAAATAGTTTTGAGAAAAAAACGATTTCCAGTTACTTTCATGATTCCTCCTCCATGTCTTCAAACTCTTTTCCCTTAAAAGTTTTCAGTGCAAATGGCACGAAAGCAGAAAAAAAAGAGGTAAACAGGATGTTGGTGTCAGGAAAAGAAAACAGACACATTTGGCAATGGATGCCACGTCTCCTCTATCAGAAGTGCCAGAGAGTTTCTAACAAATGATTCCTGTGTGATATCTCCTCCAAGAGGCCCACAGCAGACAGTGCCACGGCAAGATGAAATCAGGAACTCTCCCTGCGAGAAAACCACAGATCTGTTTCTTTTTAAAAAGAGTACAACCATCCTAGGGTATACGGGTTTTCTGTAGGTGCTGTTGTCCTTGGGTTTGCTTTTAGGGGGGAGATTTGTGAGGTTGACGCTGGATATAGTGAGAGCATAATGGTTCCTTTCTGTCCTTCACGTGTTGACTCGTTTCACTGCGTAGCTTTTGTATGAAGGTTTACAGTGTTCAGAATGTCTTCCTCCTATTAGGTGGACAAGCCTAAAGCAGAGCTTTCAAAACTGTATTCGGGGAGGGCCAGGAAGGGAATGGGACATCACGCTAGGGAGTAGGCAGTAAAATGTATCTGCCATGTGACTTGGGATGGTGAAGATTTATAAAGTACCTTTCCGAGCTGCTTGCAAAAGTTGTGCAGGCCGTGCTTGGGAATCCCTGCTCTCTGTCACCGTGAAGAAAGCAATTACATTGCAACAGTTTTGACTTAAGGGCATCTGTGTCAAAATCATTAATCAGATAAAACACTCATATGGACAGAGACTGCAGGATCAAGCACTGAATGCAATATAACTGTATCTTCTGATAACTGGAAAAAGGTATTCAAGTTTTAACATTGGATGGGTGTTGTCATTTTTGACGGTGGCAGCAAAGCTCTGGAATTTGTATTAATTGTAAAATATGCAATAACTGTACTGTTTTAACAGTTGGCATAAGGAAGTCCTCACTGAGAACAAATGAGTCATAAAAAGAACTAGGTTTACACACAGTAATTAACTTCTCTTTGTCCTGGTGTATGATCTGTTAGATGCTGGCAATGGGCCATCATGATAAAGGAGATCAAGATACCTATTAAGAAAAACTGCCTACTTCTCCTTTTTTCTTCTTTACTTCTCTGCAAAAAGGAAATTCTACATCTCCTTAAAATGCAAAGTTTGGAGATTTAGTAACAGGTTGTGTTAGTTACAAAATTAAATTAAGAGAATAGCAGAAGCTCACTGCAGTATATATACAAGATCGTGCATATGTGGTGATATGTATGCAGTTTTGTAAATCCTAACATATGAGCAAGTTCTGCTGTCTGTGATTACCTTGAGTTGCCCTCCTGGCAGCAATTTCATTGTCTTCTGTGAAATGTCTGTATGTGCAAGGAGTTAAAAAAACTTGCAGAACTGCCCTGGTAAATTAAAGTTTGCAAGATCAAGTCAGTAAAGCATTAAAATTAGACTTCATTATACTTACAGTTTGTTCTGAGTCCTTATGGTTTATTTTAGTTTTATATACAGTATAAATCATTTACCGAAGCTCAAACCTTTGAAAGGTACAACACTGAAGAGATACAATGCCAAAGTATTGTAGAGTGGTTGCTCTTTCTGATTGGTTGTCTTCATTTGAGCTGTAGTTGTGCTTTTAAACATAAAATTTATTTATTAATGGATATCTTTGGCATTGTTTTTTTGTACCAAAATTTCTCACCTGACTACATTTAGCAGAACTGGGGTGCTCTGTTGGGAAAGAGAGAGAGAAAAGGAACGTATGTGAAATAACCATATAGGTTTTCATTTATGACTATAACATTAATATATGTTTTCATACTAGTGAAATGCAAATACTTTAGAACTCCTGTTCATTGTTGGCAAGTGAAAACTAAATATATATTAGCATTAAAATGGTGAGAACTTATCCAACTGATATAATCTTGCTGTCGAAGATGACATCCAAAAGAAAACAAATAGCATAAACCAAACTCGTATTTAAAGTGTAAATATTTGTCTTAATTTTATAGTGCCAACAGCGATATGTGTGTGTGCTCTAAAACACATTTTCACCCACATGGTGTACCTTTATGTTTCCCTTATACTTCGTTGTTGAAATCAAAAGAAAGAAGATGCTCCACTTAGTGATTTTTTTGAAAGCAAAATCCTGTCACTGTACTTTGATTTGTATTTGTGACTTATCTTAACTGCTCTAGGAGAGTGCCCATGCTGGATCACTGGTTGACATGTGACCCAAGCTAGCAGTAACTATAGAAGCATCTGGTAGCTAACCCTGTCCTAGATGAAATCAGATTAACTCTTCTCAGACCCTCCCAGCCAAATGAAGAGCCATATTATGCACTAACTGGGATTGCTGTAGCAATCTGAGACTTTAGGGCTTCCTGGCAGGTATTTCCTTGAAGTAGGTTCTGCTGCCAGCAGCCTTGGCAGTGCAGCAGCAGCAGGACCTCACTGAGGACTGACCACGTCAAAAATGAGCAGAGTTTTCAGGACAGGGCATAAAATCAGTTGCTTGTTTGGGAGAAAGCAGAAAGGTGGTATTATCCTGGCCCCCCCACCCAAGTCACAGTGCTTTGGGGTTTAAAAAGGGTCCCTATGGACTTTTTAAATAAGGGTTGATTTGGTTTCTATTTGTAATTGTTACTTTTTACCTTGACAAAGGGCCTCTGTATAGGAGGATTGTATAAAGAAATAAACAACATAGTAATTTTCTTTACGGGTGTAAGTTTTTCAGTGTGCAACTGAAATGTGTCCAGCAAAGCCCTTAAGCATGTCCATAACTCTGCATATTGCTGTTGTGGTGAATTGGACTGCTATTGTCCCTAGAGTTATGCAGACGTTTAAGTGTTTTGCTGTATCAGGGCCTAATTTTAGAATCATTTTCAGTTCTTTCAGCTCTCTGGTATTGATAACGCTGTGTATGGAAAATAGTTCTACTATGATTATGTTAAATGAGCCACACCACAAGCATGAACTTTTTGGAGTAGGCAGTACTCTCTCCTAGATGGCAGTCTGTATTTTGTCTTACTTCTTATATGTGTTCTTTTTTCCACTCAAAGTAGAAATAAAATGTGATTTCTTATCATGAATATAGAAATCTCTTCCTCATCCCTGAATACACAAGTATGCTGTAGCAGCCTTAGACCTATCTGAGTGATTTCTCTTCCTTTTTTATTAATCCTTTTTTATGAGCATTTCTGTTCCTGGGTTTGGATTTTTCCCCCCTTTTGTAAGAAATTTTCCTTTCTAACTACTAAAAAAAATAGAGCTGCTTCTAGTTAATTCTTTACTTTCTGCTTCTCTCAGCTTGGATATTTGACTACCTAGACATCCAGACTACATTTTTACCTACAGTTTCTAGATTATTGATTTCATTGGTTTTTATGTATTTGTGGTAATATTTGAATTGTAAATGCTCTGAGAGAATATTTGCTTTTAAATCAGATTCTGCTTTAAACCATGAACAGATTTTTATTTGTCTTAGGCATTGTGAAATTTGTGTATATTAGCTGTCAGTTTTATACAGTCTTAACCAATTGTCCTAGTTCAAGGATCACAGAAACAGAGCATTTTGGGGTTTGGTTTTTTAGTTTTTTTTTTTTTTGCTGTCTCAAATGAAAAAAACCCAAGAATATAGGGAAAAAAATTTTTAACAGATTGGAAGGGAGAAATTTCTCCTACAATGCATGTGAAAGACATGTAAATAGGATAGGTTGGTAGAATTTGTGAACATGATTCATGTGAGGTACAAATATACTTTTACAGTGAAAGCCAGTATATGCTTTTATATTCGTGCTCTAAATTTTGAGCACATGTAAGAAACTATGACCTCACCAAAGTCAAGGACAAAACTGCTGCTGGCTTCACTGGACTCAGGGCTTCACCAATGTAGAGAATTTTTGTCTAGGAATTAGTCTCTAGAGTGAAAAATTACTAGGTTGTCACAGAGAACCCACTGGTGGATGTATTCCCTTCACCTTAAGCATATGACAAATCTCACTGAAACTAATGTTGTAAAACAACCTTAATAGTATCTCCTTTATGTTTAAACTTAGGCTCACATATGAAGCTTTAATCTATGTGTTCTCCAGTATGCTTTCCAAAAAATACAAGACTGGGTTTACTTATGATGTTGTTGTTTAGTGCTACTTATCCATGCCTAACATTGTCAATATCTTGAAGACAATAAAGCTGCCCTGTGACTGTTCTCTTCCCATAAAAATAGGTACCTGGCACCTAGTGCGAAGTCAGATATCCATTGCTTGAGAGCAGTTTGTATTCACCCCATCCTAATCTAAGACTTATAAAATAGAAACTAGTCAGTGCAGGACCTAAAGTGAGCTGCTTGTGCTATGCAAACTATTATCTCTCACTGAGGATTTGCTGATTTGGTTTGCAGAACATTTGTG
The DNA here is from genome assembly GCF_000690835.1 of Fulmarus glacialis. NCBI lineage: Eukaryota > Metazoa > Chordata > Aves > Procellariiformes > Procellariidae > Fulmarus > Fulmarus glacialis. Next base: position 12,420 of record NW_009209616.1, read on the forward strand.
TTCTTTACTAAAATATAGGCTTTTTTTTTTTTTTCCATACAAGCAGCCTGCAAGCAGAACGGGCACCGTCTTGCTGTGATGTTATTTCTCCTCGCTGACTCAAAGACTTACGTGGTAAACTGCTGTTGTGCAAATTGCAAAAGGAGGGAGAGAGTCAGACCTTGAGGTATCAATACTCATATGGACTACAGAGTTCAGCATTTTTTTTTAAGTTTGCCCTTATGCAGAGCAGGCCTACTTAATATGTTACCTCGCTTGTTGAAGGCGTATGTGGAAGTGCAAATATTGCATAAATGATATGCTGGACCCTGCACAGGCTTGTATTTTACTCATAGTTAGTATTCCAGCACTGGAGTTTAATATTTGTTTTTCTTGAATATTTGTGGCAAGAAAACACAACAGCTCAGAAGTGAATGTACAATTAAAAGATTTCTTAAATTCAAATCGGTTGAAGTGGTAGCTTTCACTGAACCCTATCTCAATTCTTCTCTTTCTGCAGCAGAATTATTTCTTGTTTTGTACAACATCAATTTTTTGTGACCAGACAGAAATTTTTTCGATGATATTTTGCTGCATGTTCTTGCCAAGTAAATGTGCTAGCAGCATTCCTTATCATAATAGAGATCCCTGTTCCCAAACGCTACTTAATCTGCTCAAGGAAGCCTATGGATCTATGCATTTGGCTTCAATTCCCTAGTCCTCTTCCACCATTTTATTTCAGTAACAGGATTAATACATTTCCATGAGGTAAATGAGAGCATGAAGGAGCTTCAAGCGCTGTTAATGTGCAATTTCTTTTCATCTGTGCCTGGCTTTAAGAAGTGAAGTGGAGATTCTTCCTTTTTGCAGGGTGGTATTTAACAGAAAGTGATTACCTCTAAACGCATTATATTCATATGATAATCCAGACTGTTGCACAACTATACTATTTTCTGCACTTTAGAATGTATAAGTTCAAAGGACTTGATTTCAGAGGTTGCCCTAACTGCTCCAAATCATCAGTAATTAATTTTAGAAACCTCAGGAATCAGTTGAGGGATGGTGCCAGTTCAAAGCAGGGACATGATGGTTGTCCAGTGTTCTCCATGGGGACGCCTCTCGGGTGTGTTGTCCTTCCCATGGAAAACCTCCAGGACTCCTTTGCTTAGGAGCTTGCAGGACTGGGTTCTTGATTATACTAAATTCGATGAATTACAGCAGTGATGTTTTATTGTGTCTCTCCCTCTGAACCCCAAATTTCCTGGATATAGAAAGGTAACTTTTCAACATGATAGAAGGTTTCTGATATTGATAGAAAATGACAAGAGCATTGAAAGTCAGGAAGAACTAAACATCAAGTGAATTATTTGATGCTATTATTCATCAAATGAGTCATTTAGTAGTGCTTGAATATATAAATTAAAAACAGTAATATACCTCATTTTAGCAGGTGAAGAATATTCGAACACAAGTGTTCAATAAAATTCAGCTCTGAGTTAGGTTACTTAAAGTGAGATGGGGTTATCCCAGATTGTCATTCTAAAGTGTGAGAAGGGAATTTGTTTAGTGTTTCTGGTTCACATCCATCTGCCTTAATATTCATACATTTAGCAGGAGAAGCAGGAGGTGATACCTAAAAAGAACTCGCACAGGCTCAGGCTATAATCTGTATTTCTAAGAGCAAAAGAGGTGCAGGGGCTCCAATTTCTTTTTCTGTCCTTCTGTTGCAGTGCAGCTTCACCAGCTAAGGCAGCGGGGCTGTGCCATAGTCGTCACACACCATGATAATTTCAGAACACTGATACATGTTCAGACAAGGAGTTTGCTTTGCAGTCTCTTGTATTTTGACATACGGCCAGTTGCAGCCTGTCCTTTAATAGGGTCCAGTGTTGTTCTGCTCTTTAACCAAACTATAGATGGATGTAAACAGTCAATGGCTGTTCCTTTTGATTACACAATCATCATTGCTTCTCCAGTACATTCTCATCTGTTTGTTGGAAACTAGGAGAGGCCGGTGCTTATACTACTTACAGAGAGTATCAGGTTATAAACCATCAGGGCTTTGTCTTTGTGTAATGACTTGTTATGGAATTTTTCTCTTCCTTTCTTTTAAGACAGTAGTGGCCAGGCCTAGGATACGTTGGACCGATGAAGTCCGGGAGGACTTTTCCATTTTTCTTTAATATATTTTATATATTGATTTGCTGGAAACTCAGTTTTTTCAAGTTGTCTTTGGGCTCCTATCTGAAACTTTGAATTAAGTGTTGTCTAAGCCACTACCTACAGTCAACAGTGAGGGATATAAGCCTCCGGAAGATGACTTAGACTTGCAGGTTCAAATCTGAATTTTCAGTTGTTTCAGCAATGGCTTTACATCCCTGCTCTGCCACCCACAGATCTCTTAAATCTTTCTTCCTCTCCATGTTAGACAAACTCTTCTTTCCAGATTGCCTCCGTGCACCAGAGTCCTTGATCTTCCCCTCCCTTTCCCCCAGGAGAAAATCTGCCTTGTCTCTGACTCACTGCCACGTTTAGCCCCCTCATGCCATTGAGTGTTTGTCCCACAGGTCCAAGGTTGTTTCCACACCTTGATTTGTGACTGTAACCAGTCTATTCCTCGTGTTCAACTTCTCTCTCAGAGATCTTCCTATACCTCTTTGAAGATTACCCATCATTAAAAGTCATAATTAACATAAATGATAAAATATGCAGGAGTAGGAGGCAAAGCATATACACCTAAGTGCTGTTTCATACTGACTATATATCTCAGTTTTCAAGTTTCTCCTGCAAGTCCAAGCAAGCAACTCAGTAAGCTCAAAGTGTTTAATATAGTATATAGTGTTCTTTGCCTTGGTTTGCATTATTTGACAACCAGTTTTCAGGTTCGTTTATATGAATCTTTCAGTAGTGCCAAGTTCTCTTCAAAACTCACTACACTTCAGTGAAGAATTTTCAGGTATGTGTCTGTGCATGTATGAATATATACATAAAAATATTATATATACACATGCACACACATTTATCCTTCCAATATGTTAAGATTTTTAGTATTTCCTTGTCTAAGCTAACTGGTGCAGATATTCACTCCACTGACAGTAAATTGAGCCATTGAAAAAAACATGCAGTTTCAGAGTGATTACTGATATATGTCAAACTGTTTATGTGGTGACTAACGTTTTAGAATGAGGAATTATCAATTAATTGAGATATCTGGTGAGAAATGGACAAAATTGACTGATGGCAGTCATGACTGTTAAGTTGCAGGCTTCTATGTGTTATACTACCAGCAAAAGCTGCGAACTGGAATACAGCTTTCATTACAGAACTTTTGGGTTTTCCCAGATAATCTTTCTTGGTTATTATTTGGATAAAACCTTCAAAACTAAGAGCAAGCTCCTTTGTTTCCCTTCTAAAATGCACAGCTCAGTACTTGTTGTCAGCGGAGAGTGGGGCTTTGGGAATTTTTGCACTCTGTTTTGTGCTGTTGGTGGAGTGGGGGAGGGCAATGGAAGGTCTTTCTCTTGGCAAAATTTGGGCTTAAGGGAGTGTTCTGGCTTACTGGCAATCTTTCTAAGATAAGTTTTTGTGGTGCCTTCACAATACCATATGCTATTGTGCAGCTTCTGACACACGTTTCAAGGCTTTTGGTAGGATGCTAATCTGGGTTTGCAAGAAAGTCCTCAAGGTGGCCAGGCAGAACTGCCCTCGTTTCCTTTCGTTTTATTGCTCACTCATGCTGTTGCAAACTTTTTACAGAAACAGACCCATCCCAGCCTTTGCATAGCATCACTTTATTTTTAAGAAAGATTCTGTTGAATCAACCTCGTCCTTTTTGTTTTCTGTCTTCTCCGGTCTTTCACACCCCTTCCCTGAGTGTTGCGCTTGCGTAACTCGGCATGAGTTAAGCGGATTCAGTCGAAACTGAGGTTCTTTTCTATATCTCCTTGCAATCTAAGGAAGAGACTTGTTTTAAAAGAATCACTCTATTAGTTTTGCATTCATGAACAGTGAACTTATCTTACCTGCAGGCACAAAGTGCAGCTTGCTTTCTTCCTGTGGTTGGTCTCTGGTTCATAATATTTGTGCCATATTTTGGTGCTACCTGGTAACAGTCACCAGTGTAAATCAAAGTAGCCATGGGCTAGTGAATTTAACGCCCACTGCCTATGGCCCCAAGGGACCACCCCAGAAGCAAAAGACTAGTTGGACCCTGGGGATGTCCCAACCACATTCCCTTTCACTGGCCCTGCCCAGGAGGGAATGTTTAAAGATTGACTCCTGGGGATTTCCTTATGCCAAAGGCATCATTTGATGGGCAGCTGAGGTAGGTTTTGAACTGTGTAATACCACTGGAACTGGTGCAAAGCAGGTGGAACAGACCCAAGCTCAGCCCACAGACTTTAATTGCACGATGACTCAGATAATGCTTCTTAAAGTTAGGCTTTTTCTCCTCCTCCCCCCTCCATTCCCTTGAAAAAAAATTGTGCTCCATATTTTTATTTGTCTACCAAGCCCTAATTGCCTACATTGGGCCATTTCAAGCTCCACTTAATCCCACTTAGATTTTTCTTTCATTTTTATTTCTTTTTTGCTGCGCAGGTGTCTAAAGGCATATTGGTTGTGAGGTGGAGTGACATGTAGTAATGAAATTAAGTTACTTGGGCCTGGCTTCTCTTTTAGAAGATCTTCAACCTGATAGTGTCACTTGCAATGATACAAAAGTTATATTTGTGCCTTTGTCCTTTAAGAGACAGACCTACCTCCCCCCTTAACATCTTCTGACCAGAGCATCAGAAGTACAGCTGGCAAATGAGCTAAAATAACAATTAATTCCTCCCAAAAATTAAACATATAGATTTATTTTACTAATAAACATTAAAAACCAATAATGGTTTGTATCACTTGAGATGTTTTGATAGCACTGAAACTCTTCATACAGGTTTTGACCACTTATACATAAAAGATTTTTAAATTTAAAGAAATTAAATTTAAAGAAATTCAGTTTAGTTTTACTTATAATATAGGTTTTTCTCCAAGTTAAATAAAATACTTTTAGTTACAAACTTTTAAACCAAATGTTTTGGAAAGCTAGGTGAAAATTGTGTGAACAGAGAGTCCTCAAACTTGCCTTTTTTCTGGCAAATATTTGTTTTCAATGAACTGTCATTTTCTGATGAAAAAAGCATCATCTTGAAAAATTTCCACCTTGGTCCCTTCCTGATCAGCCTGCCTCAAAAATATGTGTAAGGCTTATATTTTTTGAAGCCATCCTTTAATCACCTGGAACTCCAGATTCCCCTTCCTGCATTCAGTTGGCATCTAGCTATTGCATCCATATCATGACACCTTTCTTTAAAAGACGTGTAGATGAGGCGCTTAGGGACATGGTTTAGTGGGCATGGTGGTGTTGGGTTAACGGTTGGACTTAATGATCTTAGAGGTCTTTTCCAACCTTAATGATTCTATGATTCTATGATTCTATATCATGATATCATCCCATCCCATAACACCTTATAAGTCTGCTGCTTATCATACCTGGACCATTTCTATGGGCTTACTCCTCTTTTGTAAAGGTGCTGGTTTTACTACCCACCTTCCAGCAGGATTCTGGCTTCCCACTAGACTGCTTTTCCTCACACAGCTGGTATAGCTAACAAAATCAAGAAAAGTCATAGCTTTTCCTATGTCCTACGGAAGGAAACGAGTAAAATCTCACCTACTTTAGCATGTCCACATGCTGTTACCCATGACCTTCTCGTCTCTTACATACACTTCTGCAGGACTCTCAGCTTTCCCCCTTGGCGACACCATGACCAAGCTCATTTGAGGATTTACTCATTAGATGTTGCATGTCAGGAATTTTCATGGCTATGAGTCACCAGAAAATCTTGCAGTTACTGAGTCTGTGACTTGTCAGCAATGGGACGGGAGGAGAAGGCTTGAAGCACATCCAGTTCTTTAGATTTAGATTTCAGACTGGTAATCATGCTGGTTCTCTCATCTTGGAGAAACTCATTTATCTATTCCTAGTAATCACAGCTGAGAGGGGGTTGTTTCTTCTTTTTATGTAATTTGTCTCTTCTCAGACACAGACAATTGCACTGGAGCAGTTGATATGTTACATGTTGCCACTCAGTAACTGCCCCATCAGTTGCATATCAGTGGTGGAAAGGTAATGGGTTTGTTAACTCCGTGGCATTGAAAAGTGAGTCATGTCAAGAACATTTCTGGTTCTAGCTAGCATTTAGTTATCAGTGGAGTTGTACAGGGATGTGGTAGGAAGAACAGAATGGTTTCATTTTACAATGAAGAAATTATGTGACAGTCTGAAAGTATTGAAGAAAAAGCCTAGAATAACAGAAGTAATCTTATAGAAAGCCCTAGCATCTACTGAATGTTGTTTGCTAACGGATGTTGATAGAGATATTTAAGGGATGTCAGGGGCCTATTTCTGGCTTGCTAGGCTTTTTACAAATAGAGTTGTCTGACTGTCCTGACTGAGAACAAGGAGTATCCAGAATATTTTCTACAAGAGAGATTCAGGTGCCAAAGACACGTTTTTGCCATTATGGTACTTTCAGGTGATTGAGAGAGGCTTGGGAACAAGCAAGTCTTTCAGATCTTCCTCTCCACATAGCGGTTTTGAAGGCAACTTGTGGACAGCCTATCTAAGTGAACCTGATGGCCTCCAGACAGCACAAGACCATCTGTCACATACCATACCAGACAGACTCAAGAAAAGCAGTTCGTGGCTGGATTTGGGGCTGCGCTGACAGGTTTGCTGTCTGCTTAGGTAGCTGATCTGGTCCTGAGAGTGGTCTTGGAGCACTCTTGAGGAGACAGCCCGTATGTATTCACCAGGTCAAATCAGGATTTGTGCTACTCCTTCCAAGCTTGGGAGCTACACTTGGCTGATTTTGGTACTTATGATTCAGAAAGAATAGGCTGGGGAGTCTTGGTGACTGAGACTTGGTGAATCCCCGAGACTATGACCCTATGAAACACCTAATGTCACCTCTGTGCACTGGCTTGTCTCTTTACATGACATGTGGCTTCAGGTACATGGGAGAACCTCCAGAATAATGGATATGTGCCATGGTGTTCTTTGAGTTGAACCGTGAGTCTTTTGGAGTGGAATCTATCCCATCTGTGGTTTTGTGTGTGTGTATATATAGATATATATATAACATGTACTTCTTTTTAAACAGCAGATGATCAGAGAGGCAATATTTCCAGTGCCCCTGGATGTAAGGAGATCATTCTCGCTTCAGTTAAGTCAGAAATCTCCAACAGTTATTACATACAGTAAATACACTTCTGAAAATTCCAGCATGTGCAAAATTTCCTCCTTGCTTTCTTCCCAGAACGGCTGCTAATCAGATGAGGGGAATAAAAATTAATATAAAGCATATGCAGACTTGGCTCCCTGCCGTCATTTAGTAACGGCTGGCCCTTATGGCAAAAAAAAAAGGCAGAGGTAATATGAGGCAGCAAAGACTGTGCAATTTCAAGGGAAATTAAAAGAGGAGTCCCAGTGGAACAGATGTCTGGTTTCCCTGTCACTGGAATGACAGCATTTTTGTCTCCTCATCAGTGAAAACTTTTTAAAGGGAGAAAAGGAAATCATCATGGTACTAAGGACTGAACGGACCATAAGAAAGAAAATTCATAAATTAGATGAAATGATAATCCACATGCAGACTTCCTGCCGTGGAAGGAAGCAAATAGATATGATGGTATGTAAATTAGGAGACAGTAAGTACAAAAGTAGTAAGTTAGCTCTAAAAAATCCAGAAAAATGTATATTACTCTCTATTGTAGAAATATGCGGAAGCCCCAGTTGGTTCTCTCAGGGTTTATGTAGACATTGTAGAAATTAACTCCAGCCCATAGAAGACATAAACAGTCAAAAAGGGAGGGAGGAGAAAAGGTACAAGGAGTTATTGAATAAAGAACAAATAAAACCCAGCTCTTCTGCCAGGGGCATCTGTGGAGGGCCGCATTGCTGTGCACTGGCTTTGGCTTCACAATCAGTTCCAGGAGCACCTCTGAGCACCGATGTATGGTAGTAGAGTTTGTTCAGAGCAGAGAGGAACCCAGGGCCTTTCAAAATCCCTCTACATATGATCACTTTGCTGAGGAATAAAAAGACAATCTAGTTGTAATTGAAATGGGGTGTGGTTAGAGCAAACCTCCTCACTGGTGTGGGACCTGTGACAATCAGCAGAGCACCAAGTTGGCTGTGACACATGAGAGGACCTCAGGAACGAGTGGGCTGCTCAGAGTATGCAGCAGAGGTGCCAAGGGAGGCTTTTCTCAAGTTGTGTGCTGCTGAGGGCCTGAAACACAGAAAGATGTTCCCCAATAGCCAGTACTTCTGCTCTGTACATTTGAATGGAAGGGTCCATTGTTGGCAGCCCTGCTCTGATGGATTGCTTTAATTTTAATCACTTGTGGCAGGGAAGCCTTATTCCCCACTTCCATACCTTAAGGATTGTCCCCTCCAACCGACAGCTCTACCTGGGGACTCTGTGTGGGAAGGTGAATATGTTATACTCTGAGTTCATTTACATCCAGTTTAGCCTGGGTCTCTGCATGTTCAGACTGAAGTCCTGCACCTTCCTGGGAGGTTTTATTTCATATCTTAACAGACAACTCTACTGGGCCTATAATCTAGCTAATAGGCTAGTAAACAAAATGTCAGAGACATCAATGGACCTTAGCTGTAGATTGAAGTACTATGGTAGGAGAGAACAAGCATCTACTTGATCTATGAAAGATCTAAATAAAAGCTGAAAGAAAATCAATTTTTCATGAATGAAAAGTGGACTGGATTATGCCTCAATGGCAGGACCACATTCAGGAGGTTGGCACTGCCCATAAGAAGGCCGGGAAAGGAGCCGTGACTACCCTGTCTCCACACAAGCAAAAACCCATAATGCACTTACCACCCTGCACCGCTGCCCCATGCCAGCTGCTCTTGAAGAGGGACCAGTCTCCAGCTATGCTACACAAGGGCAAAGTGCCAAAGAAATTGATTTTAGCCTGGCTGCAAGCTCAGCATGTTTCCCTCAAGTTTGCTTTTTTGGGTTAAATTTCAACACTTTTTGGTGCACTAAAATCTTGGCACTAGCTTTCATCCTGTTCCTGTTGAAATAATTTTTCCCACTCTGTGTAGAGCTCTGTGCTGCCCCCTCCTCCTTCCAGGCTGTTGTGGAGGTGCTAGGTTGTGAAATGTAACCCTCCTTGTCCCACAGGACATGCTAACCTCAAGCCTCTGTCCTGGTGGCGGTGCAGGCGCTCCTGAATTGTAGCAACCCATTGTGGGATCCCATAACTACTCTGCGTTCAGTGTACTTCAGAGAGACTTGCAGTCCTCAGGGATGCCGTACTAAAACGTCCTCCTGCAGAGCTTCTTCTACCAATGTCCTACGGCTGGGAACTGAAAATGGTTTAAAGTTCACTTGCACCCCAAGGAAAGTCTTTGGGTAATGCTGTGCACACAACTAGGGCTTTACGTCCATCCATGCATTCATCAGGGCTGAAACCAGTGGGAGATGCAAAAGTGGAGGAGATAAGAAATAAATGTTGCTATGTTACCACCTGGACAAAGGTTCATGATCTCCTCTTCGAAGAGCCTGATTTTCTTCATGTGTACTTTTACCCTCTGGATAGTACTTTTTGCATTCTTTCTTCTTAGATTTGTCTGTTGCAATGTTTTTCAGAAACTGCGACAACTTAATTTATGCTCTGTTTCTGTTTGATTGCTGCCTGCTGTAATATGTTTCTATGATAAGGACATGTAGCTGCTTGGTGTTTGGTACTGTCTTTAAAAACTATTAGCAGCAGGAGCAAACCCCAGAACATAGCATTCACATTCTCAGCAGGTCAGAACTGATATTAATTTTCTTTTTATAGAATCGTGTAAAGTACTGTTTACAGTTCAGTGCCTTGTAATCCTTTCTAGTATTTCTTTAAGACTTTTTAAAGGGACTTGCTGATTAAAGGAAAAATAATATGGCAATTGCAACTATCAGTTGGTTTTGGTATCTTAAGACAGCATTGAATGTTCCAAAGTCAAAGAATAGCCACTTCACAGCCAGGAATCTGATTTTTCTAAAGGATGCAAATGTCCTCTCAGTTCGAGAGTAGCATTTGAATATCCACATTATAGACTGGAGTGGGCAAATAAAGCAGCTCAGTTCTGCAAACTTTTGGTTTTAGAGGAAAGTACATCATTGGGATGGTGCAGCTCTGGCCCTTACATTTAGTGTGAAGTAATTAAATAACTTGCAATAAAAGGGCTATTTCCTTCTATGAGCATTTCTAACCTCTGCCTGCAAGGTGTATCAGAAAGATTTTAAAATATCTAAACATCTCTAAGTATTTCTCATATTTTGAGTTAATTAAAGCAATTTTAAATATTCTATAGAAGATACAGCTGTAATACATTAACACACATTACAGTATACATAGTGGGGCAAGTAAACTTCTCATTCGGACTGTATTTCCTATTGCTTTTACATATAAGTGTCATCATCATTTAGACTGCATTTACAGAGCACATGGAGAGCAAGACCACCAAATTCGCCTAGGGGAATTTGACCAGGCTTATGTTTTTGCTGCATTTGTGCAAGTTAGAAATGGTGTCTCGGCTTTGATTTGTATTTCCTGTTGTTTGTCAGTTTGTGAAGAAACATCTGTGTTAGCTGTATATTGCAGGAAGCCTGCACTCCAGCTGGTCATTTTGCCTGTGCTAAAAAAGCATGTAAACATTTAATTTGCTGCACTTTTGTTTTAAAAAACCTGACAGTACTATTTCAGTAATTCTGTAAATTTTTTCCCTTTACTTTTGTAGATCAAAAAGTACTGGCTGCTGCAAAAATTTTTACTTTTTTTGCTTTATGTTCAATAGTCACTGTTTTTTACCAAGGACTTGTGAAATCATTTACAGCAGTTATCTACCAAAAGCTCCTGAGCCTTGTTATTTATGTTGCTTCTATTTTTTTCCTACCTCTTATTCCACAAAAAGATTCCACATGCATTTATTTTCAGGCAGTTAATTATCCCCAGAGATCAGATGTTTGGCTGATTCATAGAGAAACTTACAGCCTTCCTCACAGTCGTGGTTTTTCGAGTAGGAACTAGCTTCCAGATTTCACCTTCTTTCCTCTTATGATCTGATTCTCATTATGAGTAAGGGCTTCATCTCACTTCATTCTTACATGACTGCAAGATTGTCACTGTAGGTAAGGCTGGGGTTTATTTTTTATATATATAAATTT
>NW_009209617.1:0-20604 GCF_000690835.1 Fulmarus glacialis
GGCTGCCTGCCAGGTTAAACCACAATAGTTCATTCAGACTTGGCTATAGCGTTCTTTATTTAACCATGATTTTATCTCTGACCCTTACAAACAATAGTGTAACTTGATTTGTTACAGGTTTAGGTACCTTCTTCTAAGTCATTTGTACTTGCAAATGTGGCTTTTTTATTAATCATGTTTAAAAAAAAACAGGGCAAAAATGGATTGGCAAATTAAACCACATAGGTCTTCCATCAGAAGCCATTGCTGTTCTGCAGTCAGCTCCAATTATGTTTTCTAGATGCAGCAAATAAGCTGTATCAGTTTTTCTAAATAACCCAGTCTAGATTGTTTGGAAAATATTACTCACCTTTATGGAGAACTAATTTATTTTGTTTCCTATTACCCTCTTAACTGCTGCCTTATTTTCTTTCATCCCTTATTGCTGCATATCTGGGTGGTATAATCTGTTTTAACACAGGACCTGAAGTCCTTTCTGGATAAAACTGAATTTTGTTATAATGATAATTAATATGTTAACAGTAATTTTTTTCCCCTAAAAATAAATAAGCTTATTAAAAACTTGTCAGTTAATGTTTTACCAAGATTTTAGTAATAGTCCTATAGAGTTCAACTACTTCCATAATTTATTGAAACACAAAACTTTTCAGATATGCAGAGCTCCAAGTCTGTATTGTGTGAGCTGATATAATTAGCTGAAGATCACTTTGTTTCCATATTTCAAACATAATAATAGATCTCATCATGGGAACTGCAATTGTAATAAGGCTTGCACGTGGTTGCTAGCAGTAGTAGGAGAAACAAAAAGAAGAGGCATAAAAACTTTGCAGGCCATTAGGACCTCCTATGAGCCTTCTTCCTTGTCAAATAGCAAAATTATGTAGAAAGACGGAAGTCAGAGAAGGACAGGAAGTAGCATACTTCAGTTTTAATGGAAATTTTCTCAGATTAATAGCAGGACATGTGTAGGTCAAATCTACTTTGACACCAGAACAGTGTCAGGGAAAAATCTGTGAAGGGCTGCAAGTATCTTTTTCATTACACTAAAGTATATGCTTATAGTAGGTTCAGTATGCCTTTGATCAAAGCCATTTACTTCACTAGATGAAAGATGAGAGCCTTGTTGTATCAAGGAAACTTCAGAAGATACCTACATACTTATATTCTAATAATATTCTAATAATATCCAGAATTAACATGCAGAGGAGTGCATCAGTACCTCAGTTTTTATTTTAAGATTATGCTGTAGGACTGTGAGTCTGCAGGTAATCGGAATAGAGAAAGGTCTTCCAGAGTAGTTAAAAGGAAATTATAAAGTAGAAATATGGTTTATGGCTATAAAAAGGAAATATGACAGAAATATGAGGAAATATATGTGAATTGCAAATTAGGTTGGAAGAGCAGAAATAAAATATTTATAACAAGTACTGAAATGTAGAAAAATAAATGATTATTTGATGTATGTTGTTATTGCAGTAGGCGAATATCTAGTACCTTCAGAGACTGAATAGGAATTTCAGTATGAATGGGAAAGAAGATCTTGGATTTGCCATGTTCAGTTGGTGGATTGTCATTCAGGACAGATGGAGAGTGAAGTGACACAAGATGAAGGGAAGTACTTAATCACTTTAAGCTGGTTTACGCAGCCAAATTATGTGACCACAGTAAAACTACTGTATTTGAGGCTGTAGTAAAAAGTTAAACCTTTAAGTAGATATGCCAGACTCTTGGTACCCTGAACACTGAATGAACCAGAATTCTTTTATCACCATCTGTCAGTAACAAAAATGCATTACATATATAGAATTTCTGTGTTTCCTCAGTAATGACTAGATTAACATGTACCCCAAAATGTACTGGATGAATAAGGTTTCTGATAAGCTTATTTAGATCTCAAGGAAGCAGTTAATGTCCAGACTTGTCTGTATGAGAGCTCTGATTGAAAGACAATATTATTGCAGCAGTCTAACCATTTGGCAACAGAGCAACCTGTCAGAGCATTACTCTTGAGGTACAACTATAGAGCTGATTACAAGCATATATATGTGAGCTCCAAGCTGCCTATGAACTGGAAGTTTTATAGGCAGTCTAAAAGCGGTGAGACTAAATAAATTTCTTATCCAGGACATGGCACAAATAGATTTACATCTTCTAGTTAAGGGTAGAATGCATCCAGCCAGCTCAGATTACAAGCAGAGTGTACTTACATCAGCCTGCAGGTGTCTATGTAGATTGTTGGAGGACCACACTGATCTAAGGATAATAACAGTTTGTTTGCAAAAGAAAGATTTTGATTTTTGTCACTTGAACGAAAACATGCCAAGGAACAGAATGATTGCTTTCAGGAATGTGTGTAAAAAGAAAGAAGCCTTGATAAAAGTTTTTCTGAAAAGGGAATAGACCCAAGAGCAGACAAACATGCAAGCAGTTCTGCCAGCCCAGGAAAGAAAATATGTTCAATTTCTTACAGCCATTCCACTGAAAAATTCTGTTCTGTAGACATGGCTGTTCTATAGACAGAGACATAGAAGGAGGCAGCATATAGTCAGGCAGGAGAAAGGAAAAGGAAGGGAAAAAAACCAGCAAAATGACACTTGTTTTGATGTTCATGTAGAGGAAAGTCATCCTCTACCTAGAGAGTCCACCTTTCTATAATCCATGGTTTCTGAATGCCTCTCCTTCCATATTCAACTTTTTTTTTTTTTTTTTCTTTTTTCATGGTAACATCAGTTATAAGAGAAGACAGATTTTAATTCTTTCTTCTCCTTCTGGGCTGTAATCTATTTAATTCTATTAAATAGGGTTTGTGGTTTTGAGCTTATTCTGTACTTGTCTGAGAAGTTCCTTTGCAGAACACAGCCAGCAGCTTCCCAAAGTTAGTGAAGAGACTATTTGCTCTGTTCTGGTACAGGGCAGTATTGATCCAGAGACTGATGCTAACTTCCAGATTGAATCTGGTTTTCAGGTTAAACATTTGACATCAAGATTAAGTTATTGGATATTTGTGACCAATGTAAGAATGAATATTTTTAGGAAAAACTGCCAGTATCTGCATCGTATTCTCAATCATATTCCACATTCCCTGTTGAAGATCTGTGCAGAGTCCAGGGATGCAATTTAAAGTAATTCCAGTTTTGAAGGGTCTGAATTGCATGAAACCAGGTAAATCCACATGGGCTATGTAAGGGTCAAAGCCCAGTGGAAAATTGCCCCATTATTAGTAAGCTGACATAACTCTTAAATCAAACCAAACCAGCTTGTTTGGAAAACACACACTAAACGTTCAGAATGTTTTGATACAGAAACTCGATATGAATCGGGTTCAGATTTTGTAGTAAAATTCTAATTCTTAAAACCTGAGCTAAGCCTGACACTCACATGCCCTCAGGCTTTGGTAGTTTTGAAAATCCCATTTAAGTTACAGCAGTCAGACCCATCTCTATTTTTAGATATAGCTACTCACAGGAGGGAAAGGTGAATCATAAAGGAGCTCCAGCATTCCCATTTTCTTTTTTTGCCTTAAAGTACTTGCTTGTGATTTATTTCTGCCTGAAAACAAAATTCTATTGTTGGAGATAAGGGTCAGGCTGCAAAGCACTATAGGATTTAGGTTCAGTGAAAAGAGTATTTGGCTCCAAATACTTGTCCTATAATGATGATACTACAGGCCAATAATATCTTGCTTTGTCCTGGAACAGTATTCTCATTAGATGCTAGAAGATGAGATCATTTGGATTTCAATTTGTAAAGCCTTCAGAATAGGAGGAATCCTATTACATTTTTAGGAAATATTGATGGCGCCTGACTTTTCCCAAAGAATATACAGATGTACCTCTTATTATGAGCCATTCAATACATATCAGAACTGCACTTTGTTTTCTCTGAATCCTATCTGAAACCACTACAAAGTGGCTTTTTTATTTTTATCCAATCTTAAGGCACATTTTTTACCCAACTTTCAGTACAAGCTAAAGTATTTAGTAGCCATAAACTGCATGGTGAGATTATACAAGAATATGTCATGACATACATCATACTTTCAAAACTTATGTGAATGAACAGGAAGATCTTGACTCTAAATTTGGGTAGAAAGTAGCAGAAAGAATAAATGCAGAAATCCTTGCAGGGAGGTACTGTTTGAATCCATGGCAGTCACAGTTTGAAACAAAGCTTTACTCAGAGGAAAAGTTAGCAGATTTCTACCAGTAACATCTTGGACTTCACTGTTATCCGTAGATCTATTTATAAAGCAGGTATACAGTCAAAGCTGTGAAAAACATAGATTCAAATAATTTCTGCTCTGCAATACATCTCAAAGCTTATTCATAGCAGACTCCTATAAGCTAGGAATAATTTCACCCACAGGAAGCAACTCCAGAAAAAAAATTATATCACCCACAAAAGTATAGCCTGCAGCCTTCAGCCTACGTTGTGAATTTAAATTCCTATCCTCATTGTGGCTAATGATGAGTTTACATTTCACAGTGTCTGACAACATTACGTTCAGCACACCAAGACATAAACATAATAAGCCATCATTTTGGCTCTAGAAAAATATCATCAATATAGGCCTTTGTATTTGAATTAAAAGTGTATAACAATGTGGCTTTGCTCAAGGTTCACAAAGTACAGAAGTGTGTATGTGTGGAGGAAGATTAAGAAGTGTAGATAGAAATGTATAAGAATTCAGAATGGGTAATGTAAATTCCAGAAGGAAGAGTGGCAAAAATCAACATATATTCTATAAAATAAATGAAATTATATGTGGTAAGAATCATCTAATAAAAAGATAATGAAGCAAAAAACCTCGATAACCAGGCAGAAATGGATGCATCTGAAGAATGTATAACTGCTCTGAGATTCAAAATGCAAACGGATTTATACTTCATGGGTACTGATGAAAGGGAAAAAACCTATGTGATAATGTTGACCACCAAACCAAAAAGATTATACAGATGAAGCTTTTTATAAAGAAAAAGAATCCTCTAATGCACAGGGCCTGGTGACAGCATTTTGGAATGTTTGGGGACCTCTTGTTTCTTTTAACTACAGAGACAGACATCTCTTAGGAAAAAAAAAAAGATCAAGATGCAGACTGTACAAAAGATTTATAGATTATAAGGATGACACAGTGTTGAAAAAGTAACGTAAGGAGTGTTGCTGATCAGTGGGGGGCAACTGAGAATGTGAAGGTGGAAGGAAATCTGAGAGAGGGCAACCACCATGTAATAAGAACATCTGCTGTTTGAAAGTTACAGGGAAAGACAACAGCAAAACAAAATCAAATTGACTTCCAGAGGTCAATTTTAAAACCTCAGAAAGTACATAAGTAAGACTTACAAGAGTCCTCAGAAAAAGAGTTAGGAAGGATTTTGAATCACAAGCTGAAGAGCATCATGTGATGTGAGAAAGTCAATTATGGAGCTAGAATATGTAAACAGGAGTAGAGCCTGCAGATCATCTGCTCTATTCAACACTGGCAAAGTCCTCTCGAAAGTGCTTAGTCCAGTTTGGTGTACTGTTGTTCAGTAAACAACTGGATAGAATCCAGAGCCATGATATTGATTAGTTGTCCAGAAGCATGATCTCTGAGGGAAGAGAGAAAACGATGGTGCTGTTTAGCTTGAAAAAAAAAATCAAAGGGAATATGAGATCACTCTTGAGGCTTTGAGAAAGAGCCTGTTGAAAAACAAGGGATGTTCTCTATCAGTTTTAAAAAAAAAAAAAGGAAAAAAGAAGACTTTTAAATAGAAAGAATAGTGAAACACTGGAATAGTTTGGCTGTAGAGAACGTAGAATTTCCTTCATTTTCTTCTACAGAATAAATTATACCAACATCTATTGAAGATGAGCTGGCTGATCCTGATTTGGTTTTGAACTTAATGATCACAGCAAGGAATGAGTCTTAGAGAAGATCAGATATTTTCTTTTTATCTCTAGTCACAAGCTAACTAATGTAAATTCAATAAAATTTGTTCTTTCTAACCTTAGCAGTAATGTCCTACTCTTTGTAGCTGTCGCTATTATAGGCAGGCACACTTCTCATAAGTTCCTTCTTGTTTAAAAGAAGCCTTCTCTGTATTAATTTTATTTTAAATGTAGCATGTAGCTGTGTTATTCACATGGAATTGTTTATTATTTGAAATAATTTTAAGTGCTTCATATTATTTATTATTGCATTTTAATATTTTACGACTAACTAATATTTTGGGCTTTTTTGAGCTTTTATTTATCAGAACAATCAGTCACTAAAGGAACCCTATCTCACACTTGAATTTATATCAGAAATTATAAAAAGTTTCTTTCCATGAAAACCAAGAATATTTTTGCGGGAGAATCCTTTAAAGGTGATAAATGCAATGTGCATATTATTTATTGAGACCTTATAGAAAGTGTGGAATTAGCAGATTACATGAGGTTTTAATGTAAAACTCTTAGCAAGACTAGATGGAGATTGCAGACGATTTAACAAGGTCAATCAGGTTTCAGTAACGTCTAGAAGATGCCAGTATAACAATATACTGTTGTTGTTCTACATGCAACACTGATAGAAGAGTCAGAATTCTGGCAGAAATTTACACTAGGATAATTCTTACTAACATGTAGATACAGTTCTCTTCATTGTAGTTTTATTTATATTCTTTAAGGGTTTTTGTAGCTATAATACAATGTTTAGTATGAAAAACCAGGTGGGTAGCATGACCGAAAAAGAGATCAGTATATGCATTTGTAACTAGCTCTCCATTTGTATCTCTAACTAACCACTCGTGAAACCTACCAATTACAAAACTTTCATTTTGACTTTTGCATAAAAGTGTTTCTGTTCAAGCTAAGTGTAAACTTCCTTTTTTCTCTTTTACAAAGTAAAAGAAAAACAATAGCAAATAATTTTATTCCTTTCTTAAGATTTTCCTTTTCATTAAGTAGAGGAACACTGAAGTCTCTC
The DNA here is from genome assembly GCF_000690835.1 of Fulmarus glacialis. Taxonomy (NCBI): domain Eukaryota; kingdom Metazoa; phylum Chordata; class Aves; order Procellariiformes; family Procellariidae; genus Fulmarus; species Fulmarus glacialis. Next base: position 6,947 of record NW_009209617.1, read on the forward strand.
CGTAAATCCTGAGCAAGTCATAGCACAATGGGGCATTATGAGAGAGGTGGAATATCCTTCTGCTATAGAAGGAATGACATGCATCCCCAACCAAGGTCCAGCAAGTAGTGTTTGTACAGCCATAGAACCAGCACCTACTTTCTTGGCTTTCTGTGCTGCCTTTCAGCATATGCTTTCAGAGACAGGCAAGGCATTTATCAGCTCTTCTGTCTACACTTCAAATATGCTTAACACCTTTGCTCTGGCTTGTTCCAGGGAAGTCCTTCAGAGTTTTCATCCCTTCCACATGGCTGTTGACCAGTCACAGGTTGACCATTTCTGTCAACCAGTGACTGGTCAACAGCTTTATTTCTTTACCCCATGAATACTTTAGTTTCTTGGGAGACCTGTCATTAAGATGAGCACAAATCTTTCAGATAGAGTAGAACTTCATTATGTACTACCACTCCTATTCAAAATTCTTCCATCTACCAGCCAAACCAGTTTTTCCCGGGGGGAAGGCACTTCTCCAGGGGGAAGCCTCCTTTTTCTGAGATCTGATCATCAGACAAGAATCTCAGGGTAAGTCTAAATAATATATTGTATGTGGATGCAAACAAGTTTTCCCCTTACTTGAAATCTAACTAGACACAATCTGGCGTGAATGGTCTTGAAACTGCTAATTACATTGAGTCTCAGAGCTATGTGATACTGTGTTTATGCCTGGTCAGATATTCTTGGCTTAGAAACATATCCTCCATAGACCTTCTTCTCGTACTTTGTCCTCTGTTGTAAGCAATCCCTGAATCTTTTCAAATGGGCTTCCCAGATCAGAGCGAGCATCCTTCTTGGTGAATCCCTCTCAATTTTTTCAGACCTCAGCTAGTCTCTTTCTTTAAGCAATTAATTTATTTCTTCCTCTTATCTCTTTCTTAGACTTTAATTCCTAAATTTGGGTGTCACCTGGTTATTTAGGTCCAGATAAATGGAAGGTGATAGGGACAGTAATTTTATAGTCATAGGCCTGATCTAAGGGCTCCTGACAGCCTAGCCTCTCCGAATGTATGAATATTAGTTTCATTGACTGTCATTTCTAATTTTATTATTTTTTCCAAAAGTGTTAAATCTTTATTCTTTTTTTACATTATTATTTCACACTGTACAATTGTGCATAACACAGTGTGCAGTTAATATTATATATTTTTTCTTTGAGTGATCTTCTTTCATTTTACTTGAACTGAGGTACAGAGTTTTGGGATATTCCATTCCAAACCTAGGAGATCAGTGATAATCTAGGAATGCAGGCTTTTTGGTTCCTGTTTGAATAAATGCTGTCACAATCAAGTATACTGATCCAAACTGTATGCTTTGGTGAGGTGGGCATTCCTAGGTACAATACTGAGCAAAGTTAGTGCCAAACTGCAGTGTTTTGAAACAAAGAGCAACACTACAAAACACTGTCGTTTCACAGACTTAATTCACAAAATGGCATTAGAACTGTATGAATGGAAGAACACAGAACAAATGTGGCTGGTTTTGATCATATCTTGGGAAACTAAAGCATCCATGGTTAACCACATTGACATTCTAAAATAACATCATACAGCTACCCTTTCATCTTACTGGAGAGAAAATGAAAAGAATTTGGGTTTGGCCATAAAAAGGGACCATTCCCTTGTCCTTTATTTCCTTCTGTGTGCAGTTCCTCTTTGCACAGTGTATTTCCCATACTTCTGTTTCAGAAGTTAGTTACTTTTGGTATGTATTTTTAACTCCACTTTCAAGTAAGATTCTGTACAGTGAGGGGAAAATAAGAAAGCTGCATGAATAAGCACACTTGACTACAAGAAGGGATAGGATGAATCAGCTTAGCAAGGTAAAGCACTAGAGACGTCTCCTTTCAGAAATCATCATACCATAGTTAGTAGCCCACACTAAAACCTACATGTCAGTGTTTCCTGACGGTATACGTTACATTCAGAGATAAACTGAAGTGAATATGCATACCATAAATTTTATTGTTTTGATGTATGAAGAACACTTGTATTGATCCTGTCAACACTAATATCAGTAGTGGGATATGTTTATCCAGCTGCTCCTACTTAGAAAACATTAGAATTCAGTTTTATGATAACTGTTCTTTAGCATATATCTTGGTTTTCATTGAAGCTATTAGGTAGCAGGTTTGTAAAACATTTGAAACATATTTTGTAAGCATGTTAGAAAAAAACTGCTAGAGCATAGATCTAAGCACACACGTACCTACACACACACAATCATGCACACACAAGTGCCCTTCAGTTCTTTCAGGCAGACTTATTCCTTCACAAATGCCAAAATGTCATTTAGATCAAGTGAAGGCTTTGCCCTTAAGTCATCATCATTCTAAACCAACCTGATCCATAAAGCGTGATAGAAGTGACAGCAAGTACTAGAGGTTACACCACTTACAATGTAACTAGGAATAGTGGTTTTTCATGTCCTTTTTCTGCATCACTTTCTGCAAAGCAAGTATGTTATGGTGGTCAAAGGTCTAGGTACAGCAGCATGTAAAGCTTTCAAAGTACCTGGATATCACACTAAGACACAAGATGTATCCAAGATCAACAAAGCAAAATAATGGTGGTAGCTGAATGCTAGGCTCACTTAAAAAATTCCTTTCCTGATTTATGGTCAAAAGCATGAGATGGGATGGTAGTTACATCTGAAAGTTTTTTCTTATTAAACATCAAAGGGAAATACCTTTTTAAAAAATATTTATTTTCATATCAAGCTAACCAGTTGTATTATTTTTGCTATTTTTATCTTAGCTGCATTACCAAATGATGGACTACTTTTTTAATCTGTTTTTATACTCTCAGTGTGGAGCAGAGAAAATGCAATAGATAAAACATACTGTGCAGAAAGAGTATTTATCAACAAGTTTGTTTCATGTTTTAACTGTCAGGACTCTTCTCAGGTTTTTATAGTTGCAATTTTTTTTCTTCTCACTGTCATTCTTGGCCTTGCCTCACTGGTTTATATTTAGATTTAGGACAAAAGCAAAAGCCCAATTAGAGTTTCTGAATTTGAAGTTTTAATGAAATTACTCCTTTTTTTTCTTCATGACAGCAAAACTAACATTAACTCAAACCAATTTCATTTTGGCAAAGCATTAATGTGAAAAAATTAGTATAGATATTACAAAGAACTTTTAATACAAAACAAGGAAAGGAGCAGAGAGAGTATCCTGCCGAAAAAAACAGAACACATTATTTACAGTGATAAGATGTCTGGAGGCCAGAGGGAGACTAAAGGACAAGGAAGATTGAATCTAAAAGAAATAAATTTCTTTGGAAGGCTTAAGAATAGAGGTCTTTCCAAGTAAAGTTATCTTCAGTGAAAGCTGAAAGGCTGAATTGATAAGCATCATGACAGTTTGTTAAGTGGACAATATAGAGAAATACTTCTTAGAGTTGATCTGAAGAAAATGCAAAATAGGAAAGGTTTTCTTTTTTGTCTCTTAACCTATATCTGAACCTGGTAAGGTCTTTTATTGATAGCTGGACATAGGAAATATATTCTTTCTGTAATTTTAACTGTAAAGCAAAATAATTGATTTCACAGTGACTGTCAAATTGTATGATGTTCTGTTCCTTAGATATGACAATCCTGGTGCCCAGTGTTCGGTATTCTGTTCTGAAAGTGCCTGAACATAATGTAGTTTAATGTCTAAGAGGACGTGAACAACAGGTTTCTCTGGCAGCTGACCATACCAAATTTTCATGGAGAAGTAAAGCCTGCTTTTCTAATTTCAGGCAGACATGCTTTGGTATGTAACAAGGCAATGAAAAGTGCTTAAACCTTAAAAGTCTTACAGTAAGTTTATGATAGGTGTATTGCAGCAGTGACGAGATTGTGATTTTTGAGTCTCTCCTGACTCACAAACAGTAAAAGAGCAAAGACCAAATTAGGGTTATGCCACTAGACTCACAGCAGAACTGGGCTGTTACAAGGTTTGCCAGGTAATCTGAATTGTGGTTCTAATCTGAGTCCTGATACTGCTCCTTGGTGACATAGAAGGGAGTATTAAGACTGGCACTGATAAATTACTCTGTGACCAGTCCAGTCCCATCTTGAAAATGGAGTGGTAGATCTAGCAGTAAATTACTGCCTTAAACCCTCTTCCCACAGCCTCAGCAAGGTATGTGGCAACTCTTTTGTGGTTTTTTCCTGCAAAAACATCTGAGTCTTTGGCAAAAGATGCATATTTTTTCAACTTTAGCATATTGCTGTATGCTTTAGTATCTTGTCCTTTCCTGCAGAAAATATGCTGTCTTTCCTGTGATTAATACAGATCACACATAGGCACCCATTTGCTAACATGACCATTGGTGGTTTACAGTCATTGCAGTTAACTAATTTGAAATACACCTGCTTCCATTTTGTTGCTAAATTGAAAGGCTTGCTTCACTGCTGTGCTTACTTGAAGGTAAGAATATTAAGTGACAAAATTACTGTTGCACATTCACCCTCTCTCTCACAGCTGCAGAATTTCCATTTAAAACTGCAGTAAAGACTTATCTAAGTTAAGTCATTTGCCCTTTTGCATTGCGGTAATGCCAGGTTTGAATGTGCTGTATTCATATGTGTAATTTACTTCTAGAGAGAAAACCAGAACATTAGTAAAGAACAGGAATAAAAAGACAGTCATAATAGGTAATAATCAAGATAACTAGTGGTTATGTCAAATAGAAACTTTTTAACAACCTTGTGAGGAACTGATATTATAGCTTCATTTTATTTCTCATATCTGCAAAAAAAATTATGACTTTCAATAATTGGAGACACTAACATTTTTGTTTCATTTTGGTCTAATAGGCACCAAAATGCGTTATATCAATATATCTCCATTTCAGCATTGTAGAAATACATGTGAAGATTCTTCTCACATTTTCATTTTTTCATTAATTCAAAAGTATTTGAAGGCATTTTTACAGTGACTTTTTAAATACATACTATATACTTGCATATGATGGACTTTTTATATGTGTATTAGTGCCCTCTACAGGGTGCAAAAATGCACTTATCTAAATATTTGTTTATAATTTATCAATGGCATGCTAATTCCTATACAGTAAAAAAGCTATGGTAGAGCTATTTCAAAAATCTGGATAATAGTCCTGCTGCTTTGTGGCTTCCTTTTGCATAAATAAGACAATTTACCAAATTGTAAGAACACAGCAGTAATTATCACATAATCATAACAATTTTTCAGTATGCTGCAGTAATGGCAAAGCAGAGAACAGAAATAAATGCACATTTACATATGGCATAAAGAACTGGCTGCTAAAAACTATACGAGGCACCCTATGAATCAGTTTTAACTCTAAGGGTAACTTAGATGACTTCTGATATAGTTAAAGTGAGATTTCCAAACAAGCTTTCCCAATTTAAATAAAATTAAGATGTGTCAACTGCTTAACGGATGTTGAAGGCAAAAACTTCAAGGTGCTTAGGTTGTGTGCATTGCTCTAGTCTCACTCCAGTGTCAGTGGTTAACTAACCTCTAGAGATGCCAATTTCTCTTTTTTTGGCTATAGATAAAATATAAATAATCTGTAGTCCTAACTTTGGCAACTAGATGTCTAAACTTAATGGAGAAACTCCTGATAAATTCTTCTGAGCTTTTGACTTTTCAAAATCAAACCATTTATTTACGAAATATCTTAACTGAAGGGCAAATGCCCTTTTCTTTTATCAAGAGCTAATCATTAATTCTTTTGGTTTAAAGCTTTTTGGAGCAAATTGGATAGACATTCCTGGCTAGGTTTTGTAGGTAGGCAGCAGTACATTATAGAATTTTCAGAAAGCTTCGAAATGGGAAATTATCACTAGGTGAGAAACAATTTTCTCATTCTCACATTCTTCCCCCTTCAAATTCTAACATTTTTCCATAGTATTCTGTACAAATACATGATGCTTTGCTTTTAGTAAAAATCAAGATAAAATTATAAGGTAATTTAATTAGCCTTGAAGTTAAAGCCTTCATTTTGTACTTGGGATATCCAAGTTCATGTCCCATTCTTTTACATCCCAGGTGAGTCCCCTGGTTATGAAGCTATTGACTGTTGTTTGATAGTCCTCTCATTCATTGATTCATTCATTTTTCATCAAGAAAACAGCAGTTCTGTTTTGTAACTGACTAATATTCATTAGAGCTTAAGCCTGCGTGTTCCAAATCCTAGGGTTATATTCTACAACAAAGTGAAAATACAGTCTTTTTGATCTATTAAATACAAAAATATTCCCATGAAAATTCAATTTTTTGAATGTAGACACAGACAATTTTTGCTCTGTTTTCCACTGTTGTGAAGCCAGAATCATCTACACCATTTTAAGAAAAATGCAAATCCAGACTATAATCTAGACTATCATACGTGTCTAGGAAAAGAGGATGATTTTTTTGTTTTTTAGGAATTATTTACTGTGAAATCTAAATGTAAGCTTTAAATCTATTCCTATATCTAGCTGTTGTAAATTTTCAAGGAGATTGTATCAACTGAAGCAACAAATGGTTGCAGTTAATCATTTTATTGTCACGTGTATCTCCATCTGTCACACATCATAGGGGAAAAAAGTAAAAGATGTTATGAAAATTACTATTTTTTAAAACTTGTTCTTTGTAAACCCCTTATATATTTTTCAATTTCATTCATGTTTTGAAGAAATATTCAATTTTAATGTGACTTCACAGCAGTTTCATTTAAATATATTGACTTTTTTCATCCCAGAAGTAGCATTTAGAATAGCCAATTCCAATAATTAATTGAATTATGTTATTACTATGCTCAGTCTGAATTTTATTCAAATAGATTCACTTTTTCAGCAGAGTAAGCCAAGTGGTGGCCAAACATGGATTTTGGATGTAAACCTTCAAACAAGTATGTGGTTGAGCAACTGAACACATAGGCATGATCAAGTTTCGTTCGCATTGCAAGACAAGAGGTGTCTTAACTGCCCACCATTAGGAAGCAATGTTTCAAATGTTTGTACTCAATAGAAGTTAAGATGATATTTAAGAAGATAAATACTGACTGTTTCAATTTTGCAAGTATTTCTTGGAGTTGTGATTTGCTTTGGTCAAAATTTATCACACTGGAGATGCTGAATTTTAATTTACTGGGGAACTCATTCTTATCTAAATGGAAGGCTTAGTAGAAGTCTTGCTTTAGTAAGGTTGCCATACAGAAAATATGCATCAAACATTAGTCATGTTCAAGGGCCATGAGTAATGAATCTAAATAATTCATTTTAGAATTTGCTTTTTAATAACAGCTTACCTCTGAAGACTTCGATGCTTATCCTTTAGTTTACAAGCAAACAGCTGCATCTAGTCAGGCCACACTACAGCTTCCTACCTATAATATGGCCACATCAGTATCGTACCTGAAACCTTCACTGTTTAACATTAGTCAGTTTTGCTGCTGAGAGACTCCACAAGATTGACATCCCATCAATCATGCCAATCGTGTTTTCATAAAATAACTTACTTTCATTTTAGGTATGTACACCTCCATAGCAAAAATCCAGTTGCATTGTGCTTTTTTAATACAAGTGCCTAGCTAAATTACATTTCAAGCCATTTATTAAAATTGAAAGTCTTGACAAGCTGCACAATCAACATGTGGTCCTGAAGTTGCGTTCTGACTCCTTTGGGTTTCTAATCACCCTGAGATAAATTATAATAATCAGGCTTTTAAAAAAGAAGCAACAAGCATTTTCTGTGGTCCTTTTCTTACCATTGGTCTGCCTAGTTGAATATATCTGTTTTTTTCAGTCTGGCAGCAATCAGCTCTTCCAAGGTCTTAGTGTTGAACAACAGCTAGCTAATCGCACAAAGGCACTTTTAAATTTTAGCTATGTTCACATGGTGAAAGAATTAAGAATTGGGGTTTTTTTTCTTGCAATTAAACTTTTAGAACATGAAGTCTATGTTTTCAAGGTCTATTCAATGGTAAAGCAATCTTGATTAATTACTCGTATTTCTCTGTGAAACCTGTGGATGCTTTAACTTAATAATGAGTTTGCAATGAGTAAAATTGCAAGCTTCAGAAATGATAAATATTTTGCAAACTCTTCTTTAAACTCTCTAACTCAGAGGACAAATTGGCATTACAGTCTAATACTTGCATAACTTAGTACTTCATCATATTGTTACTTGACCTTTCTGAAAAACCTAGAGAAAGATCAAGGCAGTAAGATTCAGCTGTGCCTGTGACGCTGCAATGCTATGTAATTTGTACACATCAAAATGTTACACAATTCCATTGTCAGTACATTTGAGGTGATTTGCTTACAAGAATGATGTGAAGGAGTGGGATAATGCTAATTTATGGCTCATTTTTCACAGCAAAATAATTTAGTTGGGTTTGATTCTTTGCTCATCAACTCTTCAGCCTGCATTCTTTTCGCAAAAAAATTAGCTCTACTAATCAATATGCCCAGGTGCTGGTCTTTTCATGCTAGTCCGTTATTAAGTCACTGAAAAGTAGCAGTGTTGTTGTGTGAGTTAACTCATAAATTACGAAAGGTTTATTTGCTGGTTAAATAAATGACAAAATTTCCTCAGCATGAACATACATAAGTAAATATAATCCGACATCAAATACCAACGGTGTACTTCCATTGTTTTTATGAAGCTTGTTATTTCCCAAAGGCTGAATTTCGGGAACCAGTAAATTGAGCAGAAAATGAGTAGTTTACACTGGTCTCTCTGAATTCTGAATATTCAGTTTCAAAAAAAACGTGTGACTAATTTTGCTTGTAGTGAAAGGGTACTTTGATTTGGTCTGTGTCAAAAAAGTATGTTTTAAAGGTCTGGTGTTTATAAATCTGCTATGTATAAAGAGGTTTCTCTATAAATACAGAATTGGCCTTTTGGCCTTTTTGCCTGGCTCGTGCTATTTACTGAGTTTTCTCCAGCAACCTCTATAGCGGCTGGTATTCTTTGACCAGTAGTTTGCCTTCACAGACACTTCTTTCTTAGCAAAGTCTTTACTTAAGTCATTCTTTTCCACTGGAAGGTGGGAGTAATTTTATTGAGTTACACTTATGGTTTTGATTTTACATCCTTTGCGCATACTCCATGCCCTTGCTATTTTATTTCCTTTGAAAGGTTCACTTTTTATAGCTATCCATTCTAACTCATGTTCCTTTGAATTCAGTTCCCTAACTACTTCTTTTTGAGCTGTACTTGAAAGGGTTTGAAGGTTCAAGTCTTTTCTTTTTATTCTTTTTTTGTATTCATTCATATCTCTCTAGAATTTCACTCATCTCAAAGTAGGTCTTGGTTATGATTCTGTAAATCAGGGAATACAGTTAATAGATCCTTGTAAAAAATAAGTGTTTTAACATTGTAAATTATTAAATACCTAAAGTATATTTCTTTCATTAGAAAAACATGCTATTCACTTTGAATCCTGATTTATATTGTTATATTTATTATTCATAGAAAGGCATGTTTGTAACACCATTTCCTAAGCAGTACTGAATTGCCTGATCTAACTTCCAATCAAAGCACTACAGATTTACATGTAGTAAATTAAAGAATACCTTCCTATAGTTTTTCTTCTGTTCTGTATTTTTAAGTAATGCTGATCCATGTCTTTTATTTGCTGTACAATCCCTTTCCATTTTTCTTGATCCTGCTGTTTAACTGCTGGAAACACGTCAGTAAATTCTGGCTTGTTGATCTTTTTCACCTTTCTTACTAAAAACAAGATAATTTTAAGTGTCTGCTTTTCTTCCAGTATAAAATAAAAGGAATTGGAGATATTCTTGAACTTGCTGATAGCATATTTTTTGAGGATAAAGCATTCACCACAAGAACTGTTATACTTTCATTTTTGAGGCCTTATGAGAAGAAAAAAACATATGTGGCATTATATCTTCAAATAGCAAAAGGAGCATGTTTGAGTTTTAATTATATTTTATTTAATTATTATCAGTTTATCCTTAATTCTACCTGCCTGGATTTTCAATCTGCTTGGACAAACTTGGTCTTTCTTTCCAAATTTCTATTTTGTTAGGGAAGAAACGCCTTCCCGTCTTTTAAAAAAATGCGGCTGAAAGTGAGGAAATACTAATGCTGATTTAGAACCAGCTGTCATTTATCTTTTGTTATCAGTCTTTGCCTAATATTATCTTTGGCACTTCTATTGATTTAGTGTCTGACCCGTACTACAGTGATGTTTTATACATCTTTCATTAATTCTGCTCTTTGAAACATTACAGCTGTTGTCTTCTCATAAGTAAAGACTGGCAATTCTGCATCCTTCTTCGTTATTTACATCTTCATATCCCATTGCCACCTTCAAAAATACAAAAAGCCCTCGGCCTTGAAAGTATTTAATTTTGCTGATGAAAAAGGTGGACAGGATCTGGAAGCACATTCTTTGATTTCTGATATTCAGCTCCTGTAGAATTTCTTGCATGCCATTATAGCTGGAGGTGAGATTTATTTTGAGTGACAGAAAGCCTGGCTATACAGACATGCTGTTCCTGTCTCTTAAAGGTAGCAGAATTGCAAGGCAATGTCAGGTTTAAAAAGCAGATTCTGCACAGCACCTCTGTGAATTCTTTTAGGTAAAAAGATATGCTGTTTTTTCTCCATAACACTCAGCAAAGTTTGGTTATAGAAAGTGGATTTGGTTGTTTTCTTGTGAGATCTTCAAAGCAGCAGTTGTAATGACATTCTTTTCAGTATACTTTGCCAAGATATTTGTAAAGCTTATAGATTTCTGGAGATAAAAACTTAGGACTTTATTTTATTACTCTCAGAAATCCCCTCTTCCTCTCTTGGGTATTCCATACCAGTAGAGTATTTTATAATGAAGGGGGTTTATTTCTGGGTTTTTTTTAAATGAAAGTGCAATTTAGAAGATGACTGACAATGATGATTTTCTGACAGTAATTTAGTTTAATGTTTAATTAGATTTTTTTGGCTTCTTGCTCAGGACATTTTCTCTTTAACACTGTAAGATGGTATTATCAGTTAAACATGCTATAGCCTCTTTCTGCCTTCAAATCCTGGTAAGATCAGTTTACTAAATGTTATTGGTTAACTGCAAAAATCTAAATATCTATCTCCATTAACAACCAAAATTTCTGAAAATACTTGTGAAATATTTAAATAAAATATTTAAATAATTGAAAAATACTTTATTGTATTTAAAATATTATAACAGAGTGGTGCCTCTGTTCTGCTGAGCACTTCTTACACAGTTAATGCGAGATATTGTTGGTATAGTTTTAAGTTTACTCAGAATTCAAGGCTCAGAACACAAGAAAACTTCTGAAATATAGCAATTAATCCCAGAATATTTAGTAATCAACTATAATTATCACAGACAGTTTCCTTGATCTTATTTCTAGTGATAGAAGGTAAATGCATTACTTGTTTTACATGTGTTGTTAGTCAGTTCTGTCATCTTTACTGGGGTTCTCTGTTGGAAAGACTTTCAAGTAATAGTTCTAGGCTATTTACATTACACAGTGCCTAAAGACACCATCTTCAGAGAAGAAAAGTAGAAGCTTACAGGTGCATGGATATTGTTTTAAAAAAAAAAAAGCTAAAGTTTTTATAAATCAAAGACAAGAATAATGGCATTGGACAAATCAGTAAACAAAAATAGACATCATGATAGGGTCCAGGGAAAAAAAAAAGATGACAAACTTTTGCATACCTAACAACATAGGTAGTCTATTGCTATTAACTGTAAATTGAGTAGTATAAATGACTGTTATGCTTTCAATCCTTGTGTCTGAGAGTTACAACAAATATTGATTTTATAGTGCTGTTCACTGCGTATCAGTTTCTTGAGTTTTCTATTATTTTAACAAAGAAATTGCTGTAATCAGATCTTTATTAATATTTTGGGGCTTTTTTCATTCTCTTTAAAAAATAATTGCATTTAGAAAATGGATTGTGTAAATACTTGTCTTTTTTTCAAATAACTTCAATGAACATTTATCAGAACTCAAATTTTTTATTGAAAAGTAGTTTTTCAATGAAAAATCTTCATCATGTAATTCAAAGTGTGGAATTATCATATGCAACTTGGACCTAGTTATAGAAATTAAAATTCAATAGAGAATCAATTCAGTTTTAGGAAATAATTACCCATTTTCTTTGCCTTGATTTTGAGTGCCCAGTAGGAGATACATGAGTGTCCACTGCCAATTCTAAAACCAAAGGACATTCCAGATAAGTCTCTCTAATTTCTTTGAGAAACAAAAGTTTTCAGTGAGAAAGGTCTGATGGAAGGAAACTCTGAAGCTGTCAGATATTGAGATTCAGGCTAGCAACTTCAGGTGGTAGACTGTTATTTCAAAACATTTGAAAGCTTGGCATCTTAATTTAAGTAATCAAAATGAGCATCATACAAAAAATAGTAGACACTTCTAAAATGTGTTTTTGTCAAACAAACCTATGATATTCTTTTCCTTATCTGTAAACCAATTCATCTCCCAAGTGTTGAGATGAGCATTCAGACAAGTCAGTGCTGAAAAGTTTGGATCTGTAAATGTTTTCAGATTTGTATGTGAAATTCATCTACTGATAAGCATAAGTATAAAGTTTCACATGACGTAGGTTCAGATTTTGATATAGAAATGCAAACATAAATATGAAGAAATATTGATAATCATTAATAAAGGATTCAATCAGATATTTTGTCCTAAAAATGTCGATTTATGGTCATACATTTCAATGTGTTTTTATTTTCCAAAGTAATTGTACTGTATTTTATTTATGTATTTTAGGCACAGAAGGGGCAGTGTTTGGGCACTCTGTGGAGACACCCCATATCAGAGCAGAACCTTCCCAAGACCTCAAGTAGGTGTTGTTCAAAAAGTTGTTTTAAAATCAGGTATTCTCAAAATAATTGTCTTGATTAAAAGCAAATATCTGTATAGTAATATATACTGCCTACTTAATGACTCATACACATCCCAAAAACTGGTAGACTCCAATTTGTTCTAACTAGACAAAAAACCCCCACAAACTTCTATCACACATAATATAAAATACATTACTTCTTGTAAATGACTTGCCTCCTGTAGCAGAATCCTTGAGAAGTATATTTTCCCCAGCGATTGGAATAGTCAGGCGTTTTATGGTCAAATGGGTACAGTACTGTTTAATAGCATCAGACCCAGATTTTAATTTTTTTATGAGCTGTTACAGAATATAAGTCAAGTTAAAGTAAACAGTCCCAGATTTTTTCATCAAGTGGTGTTTCTGGGTTGTTGGATTTTTTGAATACTACACACACACACTTTGTGTGAAATGAAAAAATGAAAAAATTCATTACCAAGGGAAGCTACATTTGTAAATGTAAAAAATCCAAAGTTTTCTGTACATAGTCACAAAAGTGGAGAAATAAGTAAATAGTAAAAGATCAAGTCTAAAACTTACTAAAGCGTCTATAGACTGAGAAAGAGAAAATTTCGACAGGTTTATAGTGAAAGCATTTTCTTGAAGTGCATGTATGTGCACTGCTAAATACTAATCTGTAATTTATATGGATGACTAATGAGAATATATGACAATCGTACAAAATCAAAGGTCCTACCTTATGTTTCTCTCAGCAGAACTGGTGAGAAACAGTATGTCGTGGTTTAACCCCACGCAGCCG
>NW_009209618.1:0-12195 GCF_000690835.1 Fulmarus glacialis
ATATCCTATATAATAATCTATAATCTAAATTCTATATAGATATTCTATAAATATCTCCTTATGACTTATCCTATATAAGTTCACCATAAACAGTTGGAAAAAATTGAAAATTGATTTGGTGTTATTCTTTGCTTGAATCTGATACTTGACTATTGTACCACTTAGTTAAGCTACTTAAAACCAGAGGGTAATAGCATCCTTGATGATTGAATAAAACAGTTAAATGTTACCTGTGCTTGTTATTACTTCTCAATTCATTGCAAAAATAATGCTATCAAAAGGCCATAGGAGTAAAACTTGAGATTTCCAGTGTCGCCCATGTATCAAATGAAGCATTAGTAGAACTGTGGGTATGGGTAATATGAAATGAAGATTTACCATTAAAAAACGTTTTATCAGGAGGCTGACCTAAAGGGAAGAAGACTTGCTGTAACCGAGGAAGAATTTGAGGATGACAGGTAAGAGTGGAAAGAGCCCAACGATTACATGATATATGTCCCTAGGGAATTACATTTTGCCAAAGAGATAAAAAGGGAGTTTAATTATGGAAAACAGGCAGTAGGCAGAATAAGTTTAAGTGCCGGTCATTTTAGAAAAGCAAAAAAAAAAGTGCTTACTAAAAGAACTGTATAGTTATGCAAAACAGGAACCTCTTACTACTGGCAAGGAGAAAATTTTGGCACATGTATTATGTTTTTCTCAGGTCGGGTTTCTTCCCATGATATTCTGGTATGTGCCATTAGAAAAACAGGGCACTTGTTCCTTATTTGGAATATATTGTTTCTAAGTCCTGCCCTTTGGACTGTGTTTGGCATTGTTTTACCATGAAGTTCACAGATATAACGACTGTATTTTTACAGACTTTTCAGTGAGTAGACTACAGCCTGGTAAATACCTCTTAGTTCTGCCAGAATAGCCAGCTGCAGAGAATAGCACCTGAGAATTGTTCAGTGTTTTTGGTAACGTAAAGCCTGAGAATTAGTTTGTATCTTTTACTGGTTTTTTGTGTTAATCTAGGATATATTACATTTTCCATATTTTGTTTCTTTATGGTGCCCCAGAAAAACATAGGAAGAAAGATAGTAAAGATCCAATGAGCAATTCCTTGAAAATGAGGTAAGTTGCTGAAAATCAGGAAAATGTCTTTTCAAAAGAAGTGACAAAGTTCATAGTTTAATGACAATGGCAAAGATTTAATAAATACTAGTTTCTTAGCAAAAGCTGCAGAAGACAGAAAATTGCAGCTGAATGATGATATATTTTGATGCTAAATATAAAATAGAAAGTAGGTATCTTTGTCCTGTCATCTTTCTGAATTTTCAAAGCAAAGTAATCTTTTATTTTTTTAAAGGATTAACATTTTTCTCATCATCACCAAAACATAGCAAGGTGAAGTAAGAGGCAGAACTTTGGATTTATTACAAGACTGGAACAAACAATCCTGCTGGAACACAAACCCACCAAATGCCATTTTGTGTATTGTGGCCCCGTGGAAACTGGACTGCTTTGGTTCTGCCTGTGCAAATAACACAACTACAACAGGAAGTGGAAATGCATGGTAAGAATGATTTAAGTTACATGGAGTTGCATAAAAACAATTATAGACAAATTCCCATTGTGTGAGAGAGAACAGACACTAAGATCCATATATGTTAAGAGTTAGTTCCAGCACAGTTTAGCAAGGAGCATTAGGATGTGTTGAAGTAAAAAAGAGTAGTCCACAAAAGGCAGTGGAACTAATCACTTCCTTTCAGTAAGATACATGTTTGTTTACCTTGTTGAACCAGTGTGTAGAAAGTGCTGAAATGCCACCAACAAAATGTGTAAATCTCAGTAGAATGAATTAAGGGATGGCATAAATATCTTTTAAAGGTTAGCTTTCTTGTCACCGGTAAACAAAAATCAGGCTATTTATGTGTATAGTTGGTCTTTAGTTTGTCAGCATCTTGATTGCTACAGTCAGAATATAATTGCTACTCTATGAACTTTGCAATTACCTACTTTGTTCATTTGGGTATTTTAAGAAGGAAAGCTGATATGAAAACCAATTATGATTTCCCTAGATAATGGACATTTTTATACCAGATTTTTCTTCTACTGGTTTGACAGAGTGCATTGTTAATAAAGAAAGTTCCAGAACTGCATAAAAAAACCTGATCTGTCAGGCATTTACTCAAATGTAAAATAACATTCCTTTAGAACTCCCACTCTGCTGAACTAAGACTTTATAAATTACCCCATGAAGCTGGTAGTTGCTCATTTATCTGTCTTCCTAGCTAAAGATAGGTAATGGACTCTTACACATGCAAGCAATGAGAAAAGTTCTTTTCTTTATTTGTGGATAAAACAGGGGATTTGTTTTGACTGTATTCAGAGAAAACTATTATCAGGATGTACTCCCTTTCCGATCATTAAAATGCTAATTCCTACCTTTAGATATTCCAGATCTATACTGAGCTACTTTAGCCATCTTTAGATTGATTTTCAGCTAACCCTTGTCTTTCCCTTTGCCACTGCTAACAAGAGCAATATGCAAATTAAGAATTTAAGATATGTTTCACAGAAAGAATGTGTACTGTTGTTTTTAAATCACAGTTGGAATTCATGCCATTATGTGTAAAAGAAAGCAAAGATTATTTAAGGCATGATATATTTTTCTGAATAACATTTTTCCTCCCAAGGTGATTCAGATACCATGTTCTGTCATTTAATAACTCTGTGGATGCACAAAGGAAGCCCTCAGAGAACTGAGAGTTAGGTGGTGTATGCCCCTGCTTATGTGTGTCCATGTATCTGTGCATACATGGGCACCAGAAATGTATCAATTCCACTTTGCAGAAAAGAGGGCGGAGTGCTAGACATTTCTTGAACAGTTAAACTTTTTTGTATATAAATCACTTTGTACCAAAGAGTTTTGAGTATAGAATTCAGCTCCAGGTATAATGCACGCACATTTACATTGTTCAGATGCCTTCGCTTACACTGCATTGTTTAATGTAATTCAACCACTTTGTCAGAACAACCACTGTAGGTCATTCTTACACCTTCCATTTGAAAATTCTTGGCAGTTGTTAAATTGGTAAACTTCATGATTTTTATAAATATTTGTATTGATAAATAATGCGTATCTGTACATTTAAATTTGAATTATGAAAGGACCCTGAAGATCTTCATGTTACTTCATGTTACTGAGATTCACTTGGCTCCTTCCTAACCTGGAAAAGAAATTTTGCTTAAAATTGAGCTTGAACTTGTTGAAGGGGATGAATCTGGGCTAGTTTTGAGGTCACGATGTTATTGTTTGGAATTTTTAATTGCCAATGTGTTAAGCTCTAAAGCAACTTCGCTATTTTAAGGAAAAAATCTAAAGCAAGTTTTACTGAACTTCAAAGAAAATTTCATTGGAATTGGGAGTGAAGTGAAAGTTGGGTTGGTCCTGTGTATTCTGTCCTGTATGTATGAGTGCTCAGGACTTGTGCCATTATGACTTTAATACATGTACCCACAGGGATGTATTCTCATTTGATGCATGTCCCTGTCCAAAGGGGATACCCTGGAGCTCATTTTCAAATCCAAATCTTTTCAACTTGCTCCAGTTCTGAATGGGTGCCTTGAAAAAACAATCCTGGTTTTGTGCAGCTTGATGGATGTTGGAATAGAAGGCCTTGGTAAAAGGGATATAAGGTGTGTTTTGTCCCCCTGATTTATGCATCCCATTCAAAAAGATAAAGTTATTATGTCAAGTCTGGCTGTGACAGCCACAAACTAGATACCACATGTTTGAGGATCACCAAAATTGCTGATGTCTATGTATAGTCTTTTTTCCTAACCTGTATTTAACCTACAGCTTTGCACAAGATGTATCAATGAACCCTCTTGGCTTTTCAGTCCAAAGGCTGCATATGTGGTGATACTCAGCAAGATTAAGATTAATCAGTTAAAGCTGTGATGTCAAATATATCTATGTTAAAGCAAATACTTCAATGTATGTGAGTTAACTCTCAAGGAAATGAACTCATTCAGGAATAAAAGTTGCTTTAGTTTGTTTACTTAATTTCAGTACTATCACTAATGACAGCATTTCTGAGTGCAGTTCTCTTACTAAAATGCTAAGGGAGTTTTACAAGCATATTATTATTCACCATAGGATACGTGACATAATTGCAGAACCTCCTCTCCTACCAGGTCAGCACAGAGACATAATAGTGCCCAGAAACGTAACTTGTTGCTTTTCATGCTGCTTGACTATGGATAAAGAGAGAATCTTGGTCTCTAGAGCACCCTCATCAGCCCTACATTCATTCTCAAATATTCATTCTCTGTTTTAGGGAAAGTGTCTGCAGAAATTTAGCATTCTTTATTTTCCTTCAGGAAAGGGAAAAATGGAAGATGTTACTTTCTAATGTTTCCCCAGAATATCTGAAGGCGGCTGCCTGAATGGCAGAGAGGATGACAAGCCTGTCCCAGTAAAAGATGTACTGGATTTTTATATGTTAGTTCTCTTGGCTTTTGCCTTATTAAAACTCCTTATGAACATTTCTGAACATGAGTTTGCCTTGTAAAGGTCATTTTAATCAGAAGGGAGTCTATTCCTGTAACTACTATTTATTTATTTATTTTATAACTATAATGATCTAAAATTATTTTACCTAAGAGAGTGCATGTTCAACAGATTGGAAGGACAATGGCATGACAACGCAGCCAACAGACTATTTTTTTTTGTTTTGTTTAGGGAATATCTTCAGTCTAGCTTCAAGTTACTATTTTTGCTTGTGGATAGAAACTGCTGTTTTGTTAGTCTGGTGGCTGTGTGCAATGTTCATTGATTAATCCACTTCATAGTATGTTGAGATGGTGGTGCAGAGAAGTATGGCAAATGGTCCCAGCACAGTTAGTGCAGAGGATGCTTTCACAACTGACACATCAATGATACCTTGTGTGGAGCACTATATTCATAAGGAGAGTGGTGGTAAGCACTGAGAGTCAAGGAAGGGGATCTAAGAGCCTAGGTAGATTAGGCCCTTTCACCTAGTACAGAGGGATTTATAGCTCATGTTCAGGTCAGAAACGTCACCAAATTCTTCAGCATTAGGCCCTTTTAGTCAATGGGTTCTGAGAATTATGTTGACAAAAATGAAAGTCCATTTTCAACTTGATTCCTATTGGATTCAGATGAGAGCTACATGTCTAATAGCTTAATATGCCATTTATACAGATCCACATGGCTAATGTGATAAGCTGTTCCGAAATAAATTACATACTTAGCTTTGTATCCCACAGAGCAAGTTACCTGCTGGCTACTAAAGGTTCTAGTTCCAACTAATTAGCTACACAAGCCTAATCCTGAACAATTCAGTGAAGCTTTTGACTTGAATATAGGAAAGTAAGTAATCTGTGTTAGACTGAAAAGGTGTGAACTACCTGGACCCTTAGATCCACTTAACTCTCCAACTTTAGCAACACACTCAGTAAGACTTTCAACATTTGAGTTGGAATTTCCACATTCTAATTTCTGACACAGAATTTTGACATGGACATAGTGGCAAATTTTTAAAAGAGCTAAGTTTAATTCAATTTTCAGGATCTTGTATGAATGATAATTGTGTTCATAAACTACAACTGGTTTAGTTTTTGGTCTCCATATGAAAACTCCTGCCCCTGTGTGTGTACAACAATAGTTAAGCGATGCCCAGAGACACCTAATAACACAGTTTACTATAGCAGCTGAGAACCACAAGATTTCCCTAAATTTCGGGGTTGATAAGGAGGTTTTTTATTGTCCTGGGATAGGAGTAGAGTAGAAATGAGCTACTTTTAACTAGGAATTTTTCCGGAGTTACTCTGTCCCCAGTGTACAAAAGAACATCAGCTCTCTACAGGTTATATTTGATCTGTGTGTGTGCAACCTATTTACTTGGGCTACAGGGATAAGGTGCTACTTTTGGGAGCTCTGTGTTGGGCTGTACTAATGAGGCTGTGACAGTTATATCTTCCAGCTTTACCTGCCCTGATGCATAAACACAGAAAGGATGCTTCTGGCTGTAATTCCTTCCCTCACCTGGTTGTGACAGCTCTGCCTGAACGTGAGAAGAAACACTGGTAGGACAGCATGTAATTTCCGGAACACTATTTCCTGTTTTCTCTGAAAAAAGACAACAGGCTGGATGCTTCATTCAGCAGGTTAGATCTGACATACAGAGTATATTATTTTACTGTGTTGATTGTACCTTAGCTCTCCCAAGCATTACTGTAAATTATCCTTAATGTCCTGAAATGCAGGTCTCCTTCAAAAGGGTCATTTCCAAAGTATTTTTAGTATCTCCATATATACAACAGTATTAGAGCAATTTTTATATTGCCTTTGCGATACCTATTTTAATTTCTTGATTCCTAGCTAGTCCCTGGCCCCCAGACCAATTTCCTTCTCAATGGCAACCCTCTAGAAAGGACATTTCCATTCTGGAAAGGTTTTCCTCAGTAAATATCATACTGACAACAACAACAAAACTATATGTTCACCTCACACCAAAATAAAGGCTATCATAAGATTCTTTCTACACTGCTTGCTAGTTCAAAATTAGCCACAAGAATATTTATTTTATTTGATAATCTCAAGAATTTATTTTTCTCTAACTTGTATAGTAATAACTGTTGTTGCACCCTGCCAAGGTTGGTTAATTCTGAATGTTTATTCAAGCTGGGAACATTTTTTTCTGTGTTAACTTTGTGCTTAATACACCCCTGAGATCTACAACAATATCTCTGAAATAAAGAAGTTTAATGAACTGTTATGAGTATATAACTTATTTGGGAACTCTTTGTTTTATAATCTCTTCTATGTGGATCAGGACACATGGCACTTAAAAATTCTAGGCATCTAGCTTCCATGTGAATCTCGTCTTGAAGCCATTAGGAATAAGGTTGAATACATGCTCATTTTTGTCAGCATAGTTCTCCTTATTAAAAATTGCTTACATTTTCTCTGATTTGCAAGTCTATCAAGATTGGTTAAAAAAACCCATACATTCTTCCAGGATTTGTGTTTGCATGGAGCAATTTTCTGTATCCTTATCATGGCAGGACGAAAATGATCCTTTAGTGCAATGGTGGTATGAAAGCATTCCCTCACACACACCTCTAAATGTCAAAAGAAAATGGCTGTGTTCCTTTCCCTGTTGACCTACTTAATGGGAAGGGTATGAAGTGAAACACTGGCACAGGTTGCCCAGAGAGGTGGTAGATGCCCCATCCCTGGAAACATTCAAGGTCAGGTTGGACGGGGCTCTGAGCAACCTGATCTAGTTGAAGATGTCCCTGCCCATGGCAGGGGGGTTGGACTAGGTGACCTTTCGACATTCCTTCCAACCCAAACTATTCTATGATTCTATGATGACTCTATAATGTCCGATTGCTGCTTCTCTCTTCACCAGTCTCATCTGGTGTCTATCCTGGTTCTTCTGTATTCGTCAGTAGGATGACAAGTCAAGGATCACCAGTCTCATCTGGTGTCTATCCTGGTTCTTCTGTATTCGTCAGTAGGATGACAAGTCGAGGATCACCAGTCTCATCTGGTGTCTATCCTGGTTCTTCTGTATTCGTCAGTAGGATGACAAGGTGATGCCAGAGCAGACTATGCTGATTTTGACCCAAAGGCTCATCTGGAAGCTATATATGATTACCATAACATTGTGAACCAAGACAGTTACCTGTGAAACATGTACCTCCTGTAGTTATAGGCCAGAATCTTTAGTAGGAATTGATTTAGTCCAGTAAATTTAGGTTTCTCATCTAATTTGAGTGGAAGTGGAGCCTTCTAGTAAGATTTGGAGCATTACAGATACAATGGTGTAGCCACTATTTTTAGTTTGATCCTGCAGTTCCTTCATGCACATGTCTCCCATTCATGCAAATTTCATAAATAAGAGTTATAAAAATATATTTGCTAGAACTTGAGCAACACCTATCTGCTAAAAGCCTACCTAAAAACATATATGTGAGGTATGTTTGACGCCATACTTGAACATCTAAAATTCCTTTCTTTACATGCTTCTTCATGTTCCTGGAGCATGAGATACTTGAACTTCTAGCTAGTAAGTCTTCAAGATTTTAACAGTAATAGTACTGAGCTGTTGTCCTACAGCTCGGTTGTAGGTGTTCCTTTCCAGTTGTTCTGCAAGTCATGATTAACTTAATAGTGCAAAGCTACATTCATTATTAGCCCACTACCTAATTTTCCTTCAGAGTATTCCTGATAAAATCCCAGCGAGAAATTAGCCTGCCATGTCCTCATAATGTTATCTGATCTAGATAAATATATATGCAAGCCGGAATTTAGCACCTGATATTTCCAGGTTTTATAATTATTGCATTTACTGTTAGCATAGTTTGAAAATTGCATATTCAGAGTAATATACTGATTCTGGAATACAGAAAGGGAGCAAATCCAGTGACACAGTAATTTAAGTAATTCTGTGAATCTAACTAATTTCCTTCACGAGTTAATTACAATTAACAGTATGCAAACTGGAGATCCACACTGCTTGCTAAGACTTGACATATCTGTAAGACGGGGCATGGCCTGATCCAAGTTCTTCCATTCTAAATAAAAACAAATTGTTAGGGAAAAAAAAAAGGTGGGAAATGATCCTTGTTATACTGGAAAAGGGAGGTCAGCATTAAGAGTGCTGTGGCCGTGGGTATCTTGGAAGTCTCGGGTGGGACCAAGAATATAAGTGAGGTCTCTCCATTGTCAAGCAGTTCCTTATTTAGAGGCTTTCTCTCCATACTATACTTTTTTTTTTTTCCTATTGTTGATTTCAAGAATAACGCTGATATGAATCCCTGTCTGCCTAGAATGAATGGAGAAAAATTCAAGTCCAAAAATAAACCATACACGGTATTTTTATCCTGAGTACAAGAAATTATTCTCCAAATATAAATATCATCAGTGTTTTTACTGCTATTCATCCTAAACTCAGTGGTAAATGGCAGTGGTTTTTCATACTTTCCCAAGAAAGTATAAAAGGCCTGCTGTTCTCTGGAGTGTCAACTTCCTTGGATTAGCCTGTTGCAGTACGAGTAATGAACAGATGTGCTATTCATATATGTTGTGTGTAAGAACTAACTGAGGATAGGCTGTATTTTATTCTGCTAAGTACCTCATTAAGTAGTGCCAGTCATATTCAAAAGAACATACTCAAGCCAGATTCTTTGACAGGGGTGTCTTACTGAGCCTGGTTAGTAAAATATGAATAAAATATGAACTCCCTAAAGCGATATAAACACTGGGAGAGAAAACCTAGTTGTGGAGGCAAGAATTCATTGCTGCTTTGGTACCTCAGGGTCTCCAGCACTGTAATCAACTAAGAACAGGGGAAGAAAAAACAAAAGGAAATACATGTTCTGAACCATGTTTCATCACATCTGAAATTATATAGTAACCATAGTCTTTTCACTTGATTATCCTGAGTGCCCACTGCTGCAACATTTTACTTGTTTTGAAAGGATTTCCTGATCTTGTGGGACATTGGCTGAGTTGCCTTGAGAGACTAATAGAAATAATAGCGAAGAAAGCATAGGAAGGAGCAGAAGAGTAAAAAGAGAAGACTAAAAGGGAAATAGGATAATTCGTAGTCTAGAAATGCAATAAGTACTGAGCTGTAGTGCAGTCTTATTCGCTGCACAGAACTCTTGATTACAGCAGGAAGATTAGTGTTGGACTGAGGCCAGACTCTGCCAGTGTGAATTGCAGCAATTGGGGGATAGCTTAAATTAATACTGGGCATAGCAACATAAGTTAGGCTTTTTAAGTCTCATGTTCCCTTTGCATGAAAATGTATTAAATTGTTGTGTATTTTTTCTGGCACTGTATATATAGATAAACAATAATGATGCATATTTCTCCTCTACATCACTGTAAAACAGAACAAATCTATATGATAGCATACCTTACAGATCCTTTGCTAAGCTATAATATTCTTAATACAGTACTATCGAAGATAATGACATGTACATATTCTCTCTTTGTTCTACCAATAATAGTATCCCTTATGAATATGAAGGAGCGGAGGGTATGTAGTATCTTTTAAATAAAAATTGCTCTTTGAATACTATGAAAATACAAAGCTGAATGAAATGAGTCACAGTATTCATCTGTAAATACTTAAAGCTTGTTTTTTGCTTTTAAATCAGTTAAAAATTGGATCAAATAAGAGTTAGATTGAATTACATGTAGTTACGTGATCCCTATCACATTAGAATGGATTTTAAAAAAGGTACAAAAAAGCTATTCTGCTTCTCCCATTACCAGTGTTATGTGTGTATCCCCTCATACATCACAATTTATCTTTGCTCAAGAATATGCTTTAACTATTAAAAAAGAAAATAATAGTAATGATCAAAAAGGCATACCAAAGTCATTGGTCTGTTTCAACTTGTCTGTCTTTATACTCAGATACCCACTGAATTTTTCAGTTTAACAGTCGCATCAGACAATGACAAGAAAATGCATCTGAAACTTTGGAAGAAAGGTGAAAGCTAGATAAGCAATTTTTTTTGGTCCTAAGCCCTTGAAACATCTCAAAAAGGAATAAAAAAAGTGTTCACGTCCTGCTGATAAACAGCAACACAACACTTAAGAGAATGAAGTGACTGAATTCTGGAAAATGCCCCTAGAATTAAATTTTACTGAAGTAGGAATAAGTCTAGGTGTTTCTAATAATTAAAAAATATACCTATGATCTCTCTTCTGTTTTTATGGCATTGTACATGTCCTTGTGACTAAACGATGATAGGGATTTGAACTCTGTCTTTGGTATGCTCTTGTGCCAAGTTGCAGAAGAATCTGGGTTTTGGAAGTGAATTTGTAGAATGCTTTTAAATTGCATCCAGGAGCATCAAAATTTTTGACTGCTCTTGTGATGACACCACTTTGTATTTTAATGGCATTTGGGATGACATTAGGAATTTCTGTATGGCTTTCGCTTTATATTTACTATGGAACTTGAAAAATTGTGATTGTTGAAAAATTGGTTAGATATAGCTGCCATTTATACATTTCACAGTACTTTTGGCAAGATCATTACAAACTGATTTGATGCCTGGCATTCAGTATGTTTATTTGGTTGATCCTTTGTTCTCCCTTATGTAGTCCTATGTCACCTACTGAAATGAATGGGGTTAAGCGTATGAACACTGACTGATGTAGGCAGTAGAGACAGAGCAGTGACATGGATAATCTGGGGATCTGAAGGGGAACACTCACCAGGCGCTCTCGGTTTCTCTGGACTGTGGAGGAGGAGAGGACCTAGGCAATGAAAAAAAATGCCTAACCCACTTGCTGCATGTGTTGCATTTACCTCCAGTTGCAAACACCTTGAGGCAAAGTGTCTGGAGTGAGTGCTACTCTTGATTTGTCCTTGCTGTGATCCGTTCTGTAGGGCTCTAAAGCACCAAAATCCTTCTTTTCTTTCTCCATGTTAAGTAGGAGTGCCTACACTTAGTTTTTATTGAGATGGTAGAATTGTAGCTGTGATGTCAAATATAGACAAGCTGCATTTTCGTGGTGCTCGCTTACAGAGAGTGGAATCAGTCACAGTTTTGATTTTCTAGGTGCAGAAGGAATAGCCAGCTTATACACTGCTTGTGTTACAGACAGAGGGAGCAAAGATTTGACACCTTTGGCAGAGGTGTTAAAACTCTATTACTTTAGGTCTCATCTACCAAATACACAACGGTACCTTATCCATGAACTAAGACCTACTTTTCCACGTAGGTATAGAATTAGGAGTAAAAGTTAATTTGGCTTCATCTGCAAGACCCGAGCAGCTGGCAGGCTGTGTGCTGGGCAGGCTGTGTGCTGGCCTGGCTGTGTTGGGCAGGAGCAGAGGGAATTGTTTGCTGGTTTGCTTGTACCGTCGGAGGGTTTGGGGCGAGCGAAGCAGCAGGGTGAGGTGGGGGCAGCTTCTTCCTCTTTCTGGGAAACTTGAGCTGCACTTAGTTTTGAAATTGCCGGAGCCACCTCAACAATGTATTTTTCTTCCTTAAAAGAAACCCCACAAAAACAGAAGCCGGGGCTTGTAGCGTTGCTTTGAGCACAAAGTTTTGTTAGCCAGCCTATGCGTGATTCGGCACTGGAATATTCATGTCAATAATTAACACGTTAATAGGGAAAAAAGAGAGAGCCGGGGCGAGGCG
>NW_009209619.1:0-14423 GCF_000690835.1 Fulmarus glacialis
CACTACCATTGAGCTCTAGACAGTCAAATACTTTAGCTTCAATTTGTCCATGATTTATCAAGAAAAATACTTAACCTCTTACAATAAAAACCTAAGGGTATTAACCAAAGAAGATAGTCAGTTTGGATAGGAAAGACCTAGCTATCAATATGATTGCCATTGTTATTTATACTGTGTTCTAACTTACCCTGCAATTACAATGGACTGTTTTTAAAATTCAGTGAGGATACTTGAATATTTGCCTTCCTTAGATGCCAGACGCACTCGGTGGAATGAGAGAGGAATCAGCTCTTCATCAACATGTACCATGATGAGAATAATCTGTGCTTCATCTTTTTCCATAGTATTTCTATTCTCCCCGTTATGTCAAAAGTATGGGACTGTTAAGTCACGCTCAAACACACACTACCACAGTCCTGTCTCCCCCTCATCTCTGCCCTGGCCATACTGTTTCACTCCCTCCTTCTCGCCTATGCTGGTGTTTCTGTGATCTGACAGTGAGCTAGTTCACGGAGCTGAGCCGGCAGAAAATCTCTTTCTTTTTAAAGGCTGGGGGAGAGATAGGCAGGCCTGCGGCCTTGGCTTGCTCTATACTGCTGTGAAACAACACCCTGCGCAATGGGTAAATACATGCTCACACCAAAGCTTTTAAGGCTACTTGTGAGTTCCCAGGGACTCATTGTGTATGTTAGTGTACAGCCTGCTGCTTCAATGACAGATATAAAGGGGAATGGGAGCAGCACTTTCAGAAACTCAAAAGTTAAATTTAAAATTTACTTAAATATTTTCATTCTTGGAGGTATTCAAAAGCCATCTGGACACGGTCCTGGGCAACTGGCTCTACATGATCCCACTTGAGCAGGGGGGTTGAACCAAATGACCTCTGGAGGTCCCTTCCAACCTCAGCCATTCTGATTCTGTGACAATTACCCATACTCTGATATTGATCCGTTTTCCAAATGTGGTGTTCATAGCACCGTGTTTCATTCCAACTATACATCTGAGCTCATGCCTATTGGGATGTCTTATGAATCGGTACACGCTCCTTAACTAGGCTCATTAAAAACCTAGGGATACAGTATCTTAAAGATTGAATCATGGGTCCTGAATCACCTTCCTAGAAGCAACAGAATTTAGAAAGTTACTGTATAAGCCTGCACTGTTGATCACCAACCTCAACTTTCAGAGGAAATTCATTTACTTTTTCCCCTTTTAGCAGGAATATATTTATTACCACTGCAAAGCAATTTGCACATATCAGCTTTGAAATGAATACAGAGAGGTCTGGGCTTGCCAGGAAAAAGCTGGGCATTTGTCACAAGCAGGGCTGTGTATTCAGACCAGAGCAGTCCTTCCGTATCACCTTTCTTTGTACAAATAGTAAAGCTGAAGCACGGGGTTAATAGATTCCACTTTTTAAAAATCTAAACTGTACACTGATAATAAGATAAAAAACGCAATATAACTAAAGTGGTTCTTTCTTGCCACAGGTATATAGTAAATATTTCATCTAACCTTGGTGCCAGAGAACTGACTTTCTTTGGTTTTACAGTTCTTTCTTAAGGTACCTCTGTATAGGGTGAAGCTATCAAACTAACGAAGAATTTACAATGAGAGGACTTCAGAAGTTTTAATAAGGAATAGTATCTGATTCTCCTAATCTAGAAATGTTACATCCTCTCTAGAACAACATTACTAAAACCAAGTATAAGAATGAGCGTATCAAAAAACAGACTTTCTGTATTTCCCAGAGTCTTCAAAAAATGACATTTCTTTGGAATAGCCATGTGAAAATTCATCTCTAAATGGCTTCTCTGGGGGAAAAAAACATTATTGGAGTCATGTCTATCTTTTTATCAAATAATTTGCAGGAACATAGCTTGATCAGCCACAACAATGCCTTCCTTCTCTGGCCACTATTATCTGTTTACTCCCAATGGAGTTAAAAATACTGGAAACTCCTGAATCTTCACATTCCCTTCCCTATAAAGACTTCCACTTGCCCTCTTCCCTCCCACTGTTTTATCTTCCCTGTTCTCCCAACTGTCCACTGGTAGCTTTTCTTCCACTTCCCCTGGCCTACCCACCTGTCCTGCATGACTTACACAGATTTCCTATCTTCTTTCATACGTAACTCATCATCCACACCCTATTTGTCTTTCTCAGACAAACATTATCTCACTCCAAATATTTGTCTTTCACTCTATCAAGACCAAATAGCCTTTCTGCTATCCTGGCCAAACCCAGACAACAACAGTAATAACACAACACTATTCTCATTCACAGACTGGGTTGAGTTCTGTAGGTCTCCACCCCTGCTTCATGTCACCATCCAGGTTAGCTCTGTAGTCCATACCAGATCTGCTCCTGTCAGGTTTTATCAGGTCCTTGTAGCCATTGCTTCTTCTTTCCCAAAACACCAACCAAAGAGAGGACACACAGCTTCAGGACTGGTTTTACATCAATCCCCCAAGAGATTTGGTGCTACCTAGGCGTTATCAGTGAGCAGCCTCTGCCTCCTTGGAGGAACCTGGGATCCTGAGCACTTCTGATTGTGATATATTTGTGTTGGTCTTCATATTAAATTGCCAAATGAGTGAAACCTTGTTGCCAGATACGAGATGGGGCATATCCATCATTCATGGCTCACATAGTCTTTATTGCTTGAAGCAGGACAGAGGAAGGTGAGGATTTCAGAAGACTGTTCTGTGCATTTTATTTATTTATTTATTCATTTTGCAGATGGTACTGTCTCTCTTTCACATTTTCCCTCCCAGGAAGAAATTATGGTAATTGAATACAGGGGCTGTCTGCCAGCAACAAGCAGACCAATGTTTCAGGAGCCACTGGAATATACCTAATGTAGCTACATATGAATATATACAGAATGAGGCCTCAAAACCAGAAGACAGTAAACATGGAGGAGTTGCCAGTTTCTCTGACTGGATATTTCTCGACAGAAGCTTGGAAGCTCTGTCTTTGTGAAGGTGGGGAGAGTGGGGGGCTGAATTTTATCCAAAGATAATTAATAGCAATTACAATACCAAAAAAGTAAAGAAATCAATACACTCACCTCCTTGAGAAAGAGGAGCTTCTTCAGGATATATCCAGATGTTAGATTCTTGCTCCAGTTTCTTCTCTTTCTGACATGTTAACAGCTTTTGCAACTTTCTATTATTCAAGAACGAAATTGTGCAAGAAGGAACTTCTGCTTCATGAACTCCAAGACGTGGCAGTACTACGAGCCTAACTTGTGTTCTCATTTCAGACAGATTGTTTGAGCTATAGGGAATGGATATTATAACACAAGTTTATAGGTCATGGCAACTTGTTGGTGTTGTTGCTGTTATTTTATAAGTCATTTTCATACTGTCCTTGAAAGTTACAAACAGAAAATACTGACCAAGATGACATTTTGCTGGGAGCTTTTGTGCTCTGAAAATCACGATTTAAGCCTTGACTTTTCTTGTTATGTTGTCACTCTGTTCTCAGAGCAGAGCGGTGACTTGCCAACTTTGCTTCTTGGAGAATAATGAAGTAAAGCAGCTGAACATCAGAAACAGAGCTCATGATGAGTTTGTCATTTGAGTTTAACAGCAGGGGCCCTGCACTTGGTAATCATTACTACTGCCTAATCTACTGCATGTTTTCTTAGTCAGTAGAGATTAGAGCAATGCTGCTTCAGACATCTATTGGGAATAGAGCTAAAAAGGAATCATGAAAATTATGTGTAAAAATAAGAATGTATAATATACACATGTTAATGTTTTTTTGCTGGATGTGGTTGGCCTAGTAAAAATGCTGCTTGCTGCTATGCTGGAGTCTCACCTTTGGGAGCTAACTGTAGACTCTAACAACAAAACATAGAGACTGTGGGCTTTTGAGGCTTCTATAAATTTAGAAACTCATTGAGAACACTTGTCCACACAGGGGGAAGTTTTCTAAGTTGCGTGCTTGGGATTAGGCTGCGTGATTGCCAACAATGTTAATGGGAGTTATTCTTGCCTCTGAAAATATCAGCCTAACTCTGTAATAAAGTAAGTTCCTCCACTATTGGTTTAAGCACTTCATGCCAAATTTCTGACTTTAGTTACTTATTTGAAATCCAAGGTTGTTTTTTGGATTGGGTTGTAATGAATCAGTGCCTGCAGGCAAGAGAAACAATTGCTCAATAAAATTCAGAGACAACCAGCACATCTAGGACTAATATTGTCTGCTTCTAATACATATTTTTGTACCACTATACTCCACGAATAAACCACCAGTAGGGGACATTACATCCATTATAAATAGAAAACCTGGGAAATAACTTCACAGACAAAAAAAGAAGTATCAGCTGAGGGAACTGCCAGATGAATCAATCCAACGGTTAATCAAAGTTAGTTTCTGGCCCTTCTCCTTGGGGCTGGCAGAGCTGTTCAGTGCAATGTACAAGAAGGAGGCTAAAATGACAAATGCCAGCTTTGCATTCCAGAAACTCCCATATCTCTTGGAACATTGTGGCTTACCACTGCATTGCAGTGAACCAGACACTGGCCCACCACAGCAATCCAAATGGGCTGTGGGAGGTCATTTTGTTGGTTTAGAAAATATTCACTAAGATGCAATGGCTCTGACAGACCAGGAAGAAAGGTTTTGAGAGCTAAGTAGGAGTGGGGAGATGCTGTATAGGCAATAGCCATATGTCAACATTTATCATGATTCCAAATTGGGGTGACAACTTGAAACAGAACTACTCATACAGTACAGTGCAAAAAAATTTCTTTCATGGTACTAAAGATGAAGTAATTTACTTCTGGTCATTTCAGCATCAAACTTAATTTCATTATGATACTTCATTATAGTGAGTAGAAGTGAAGCTGGCAGACATTTTTTCTTCTATGAAGCTGTCTGTCTAGTTTGATTACGTCTCACAGAGCCATGTGATACTGTTCCACTCTTTTCGGATTTCCAAAGATGCTGTAAGCAGCTGGGATAAGTGGAATTCCACTTCCAATATGGACAAGACAATGCTCTAAACACCCAGGCCATGTAAAAGTGAGTTGCTTGAACTATTGTTCCCATAAAGCTAAAACAGAAACTGCTATTTAATATTAAAGAAATTAATTTGATTTAATTTAACAAAATAAAATTCTATTAAGAGTTTATAAGACTTATCATACCATAATGATATATGTAGTTTTGATTAATTTTCCTCCTGCAAAATAATTACTCTTTTTTTTGTGATATCTGCATTTTTCA
Organism: Fulmarus glacialis; assembly: GCF_000690835.1. Lineage (NCBI taxonomy): Eukaryota > Metazoa > Chordata > Aves > Procellariiformes > Procellariidae > Fulmarus > Fulmarus glacialis. Next base: position 5,242 of record NW_009209619.1, read on the forward strand.
ACAGAATTAACATGTTAATAGCGTGACTAGATCTAGTTTAAATGCCGTAAGCGCTTTGGGTTTGCATGATGCTGAGCATCTTGGATTTGGTCCAGTGAAGCACATAAGTATATTTAACTTTAAACACAAGAACAACCCAGCATGTATACTGCACCTGCATAGTTCACAATTCACTGTGGTCTCCAGCTGATCCTTTCCCACCACTGGAAACACACTCACTGGGCCACCACACATCCTGGTCTCCCGAGTATTTACACCAAAGGAACCTGTTGGAGTCACAGGTGCTCTGTTATTGCCTGCATATCAGTATTTCTTTACAAAGAAAACAAGGGACCACACCTGCGTCCCATCTGGGCATGTAGTCAGAAGTATGTTGACTAAGGCAAATGCTTGGGAAGGAACACAGTTTGCACCTCAGAGAATGTTCACTCTATAGGATAACACATCTACAACGTAAAGAAATCTTACGACCATCTTCAGCATGGCTGTGTGGTAAACTACACTAGCATAGGTGTCCTTTTTGATTAGGAGAAGCAATAATGGAGGCTGTCCCTGCTGCAGTTTGGCGCATGCTAACAAAGGTCACCAAGCTGTTCTTGCAAAGGCCAGGAGGAAAAAAAAAAGAAGGGAAAAAAGAAAAAAGACAAAAAAACAGGCTGTCCTAGTCATAATGCCACAACCAAAACTCCCAGGTAAGAGTAGCACAGCAGATGCTGTGCCCACCACAGCATAGCAGTGGAAGGGACAGAGATGGGCTTTTAGGCAATGCAGCAGATATACTGCAGCCACTAGTTCCATTGCAGTGCTGGATTATCACTGTTTTTTCAAGTGTTGCTTCACTTCTATTGATCTTTTGCAGCAGAGACATATTCAAAAAAAGTTCATTTTTCCCAACAAAGTGATTTTCAGTCTTTCTGTGTGTGTGTGTGCGCGCATATGTATGTGTCCTTTTCAGCTCTCTTCCCAAACCTAGAAGACCAGATCAAGAAAAGCAGTGAGACTCAGACGAGGAGGCAGAGATGTGTGCACCGAAGAGAGGAAACGGTTAAAGGTGTCATGTGGATTTTAGATCAGACAGGAGAGATTGTTGTGGCGTTCACAGTCGCTGGGAATGGAAAGAAGGTCCCATATTTATTATGCTGTTCAGCAAAATGTCAGTTTGAGAAAATTAGAGAATTGGCAAGAATCAGAGTTAGTAGCAAGTTAGCAATACTAAATTTGTCTGCTGGGAAATTTGCCTTCTGTCAGTTTCCCAACTAAAAACTGTGAAAATGCAAGTTGACTAGATTGTGCGAAGAAATACCAGCATTTCCAAAGGGGGATGTTGCCTTATATCTGCTGATGAAAGACTAGATCTTTGGTCTTCAGCCTTTTTACAGTATGTTATTTATGGTGTTCTCTCATGTCAGTCCTTTTATCTCATCAGGTTTCACATGAATTATTCACTGAAGCTCTGGCTATACGATTTGATTGCTCTTCTAGAATGTATGTTAAATTTAGTTATGCTGCACTTTTCTTAGTGAAGCCTTATTACTGAAACTCACAGTTTAGCAGGATACAATCCCCTCCTCCCACCTTCCAACTGCGGTTTTTGTTGTGGGTTGGTTTTTTTTAACAGAATGCCAACAGCATAGTGCTAGACAGATCCTCCATTTATACTCCGAAGCTGCATTTTCATCTAGGTTTTCACCTCTCAGAAAGGTCTTGAATGTCTTGAACTGTGTTCTATTCAAGTGATTTCTTGTAGGATGCCAGCTGCTTTCCTGGCATTAGGCTTGAACGTTGCTGCTAAGTTATGCTCTCTAACACTGTTGCTGACATCTTGAATGCAATCTTTATAACCCTGACCCCCCGACTGAATTGAAAGACATGTTGTGGATTATTCCTGTTCTGGCCCATTCTTTCTCGCTTTCACTTGTATTGTGTTAGATAACTGAACTAATTGCTGTGACTCAAAAATGTCACAACTTTGCATGTAGGGGCTTGCTATCTTCCTCCCAGACAACCGACATCATGAATAATGTTATATCAGCAAGGTTTTGAAATAAGGATGATTTTAAAATATTCTTTCTAAAAGTGAAACAAGAAGGTTATTTGGAAGATATCTCTTCTGTTGTCTGCTAATGAAAATTTTATATTGGCATATAAACCTTGCGTATCTCTTACTGCCGATCTTATCAGGACTGCAAGCCAAGGTCTGAAAAATCTGCCCTGTGGAATCAGAAAAGGCTTTTTGCATAACCACCCATTGAAATGAGGGTGGTCAATAAATCCTTTTTGTGTAGATACTGATTTAGTCAAGTGTCCTCACCTCTGAGATTAGCTGTGTTCTGCATACTCAAATTCTCTATGCAGGAGTAGTTCCGAGCTTCCCTTTCTGACCTGAGCGGTGTGGAGACCATGGCTTTTTACACCGCCTTCAGATGGGAGTGACTTGGAAGAGTACAGAATATGACGTAGAAAGGAACTGAATGATTTGTGTTAATTGCATAAATGCTTCAACATTTTGATGAGGCTTGAGTGCGAATGTTTAGACTGTCCAAGATTAGCATTATGGAGAAACATATAATGTTCATATCAGGAAAGCCATCTGCAACTAACTTTCTTTTAAATTATTTAATACATCTTTCTTTTGTTTATAATTCCAGTTTAAAATCAAGAACATCTACAACCCCAAGCATCAATGCTCTTCAATATCTAATTTCACAGTTTTCTTAACACATATCTCATGTTATTTATTATAGTCAGTGTCATCCCAACACCTTTGTCTATTCTTGTTACATTTTAAATGGTTTAGCTGGCAAGCCATCAATCATAAATCATGAGACATATTTTAACTTCAACTAAGATCAGTTTAGAAAGAAAACAAGTCTTGTATGGCCTAATTGAATACATTACTCACATCTATAAGTGATAAATGCCTGTTCTGGAAAAGAAAACTCTTTTTTTCAGAGTTTTGGTATATATCTATAGACAAAAACAAAATTTTCAGTTTCATTATGGCCTGGAGCAACATAGTTATTGATAAATCCAGAGCTTTTAATGGAAAAAGCCTCTTCAGAACTAAGTTTCAGTGTTCATAAATACATGCATAGTTTCATTAAACACAAACATTTTTTCCAGTTATATTTCAGTCACTAGGTAAATGGAGGAATGATATAATTTTAGGAATAACTGAATTTCCTTCTCTAGGGACATAAAGAAGCCAGAATCAACATTTGTATTTACTCAGTGTATTTTAAAGCTTCCCTTCCTGTAAGTTATCATATACAGACTGGTTCTTCAATTGTTCTTCTCTAACTTCTGATGCTATACAAAAACAAACTTATTTTTAAAATATGAACCCATATGTGAATTGATCATGTGTTTTTCTCTGCCTGGTGTTAAAGAACAACATTAGAGCAATAACAAACTCACAATAGAAAATTATGAAAAAAAAAAAAAAAACAACATTCAGTTTTATAGTGCAAAGCAAACAAGTATTTGGGAAAGATGGCAATCATTTCTATAATGCAATTTTAATTCAAAAGAAAATAGATAATTTTACTTATTCCATCAGGTCAATTGTACTAGCCACATTAACCAGGTGATGCTCATTTCATTTTACAGGTAATTTATTGCAACTGCAACACTGACTCAGACAGTTCACAAAAATAATTTACCTTAAGTAAACACCATTTGCCACTAATGATGGGGCAAAACAAACTTGCAGAGCATTTATGAACAGTAACATCTCTCTCTTTCAGTACACATTTGCAAACTGATCTCTGTTGTTTGCAGATGAATTAGGCATGGCTTGAAAAATCATTAAAGCCATCTGCTTTGATGAGAAAAAAAAATGCTGTGATCATTTTATTGCACTGACAGAGGCTAGGGACCATTTTACAATATTTTTTAGCATCATTTACCCTAAATTTGACATCCTGTCTAAAAAATGAGCAGTATTATCAGTTCTTGTTGTGCCTATTTAGAACTACATTTACAGAGAAAGCAGCTTATACAGGTAACTCAAGGTATTTGTTTTGCTAGTCTCCAGCAGATGGATGAGCCTGTTTTTCAACCATTAAAATCTGTAGTTACAACAAACTAAATGTTTATGGGTTCTGTAGAAAGCTTAATCTTCGTCTGAAACAAGGGGAGCCTAATAAGTATAAAAATATCATTAGTGTTTTAGTTACAAATTAGTTCCCATGGTCCATTTAAAAACAATTTCTTTTTTTTTCCCAGAATGCTCTACAGTTATTCAAAGTGTAATAAACCAGTAGGTTAATATTGCTGGTTTTTTTACTTTCCAAATACATACTTTTGAGACCAAATCCATCTCATTTAGCTAGCAGCAACTTTTAAAAACTTTCAGAATCTCAATACTTCCCTTTTTAAAATACTGTTTGAACTCCTGTGATTTCAGCAGATTTTTGTCTCAAGTAGCTTTCAGCAGTATTTCACTGACTGGATTCCACCATGACTGACTCACCTGAAAAACTATACATCATGCACAATTGCAGCATTCCTCCAGCATTAACATCACTGTCCTACTCTGTACTTAGCTTTTGTACAACTAAATCTACTGCATATATGGAAGTTAGTAGAATTTGCTGATGATAAAGCCAAAAGCCTTCTAACATTAAATGGGTCATATTATGGTGCTTTTTTCAATTTCACAAGGAGAGTGGTGGATGCACCACCTAGAAAATGTCACTTATTACATCAGCATCCTAAATAGATACTATGGGCCACATAGGACCAGAGCTAGGAACCGAGGAACAAGAACCAAGGGGCAGTTCAAGGCACTAGCTGCTGCCTAGAACCACATAAAGTATTTACAGATGCTAATCATACTCCCTTTTGCTGTAACCACTGTACTCATTCGAGTCTTCTGGCACATAACAGACTCTCCAGTCCCATGACCAATCTAGAAAAAACAGGCCCCGAGTATTCCTTTCTGTGCGTCCATCATAGTTACAGGTCCTTTTGGAAGTACATAACCAACACAGCACAACACAGCAGCGGGACTGATGGTTTTCAATTTCTGATGGTGATAACTTCCTTGATCCAGTCTAGAACCACATTTGCTTCTTCATGACCACATCACATCCTCCTGCACTAGGTAAGTATTTCTGTGTACAAACCACTGCAAAGCTAGATGATTCAGGAAGAAATTATTAATAAGGAATCCTCATTCATGTGTATCTGCCTCTCTCACTTATGACTCTCCAATTCTCTTCTCTCCATTCTTAGTCTTTTCCAGATATTCTTCTAACCTCTATTCCTTCTCCAACAACCCTTATTCTTCCTATGGCTCTAGTCACAGAGTGATCCTTTCCTCCTTTTCTTTACTTTCCCTCCACTCCACTTTCTTTTTCCCTTTGTTTCCCCCTTGATAATCTCTAAGGAAGATTATCATTATATTAATATGCATGTTCCACTGTTCATCCCCTACTTGCCAGTCCTCTGCCTTTCCCTTGTGGTCATACACTTACATGTGTCCTATGGATGTCAACAACCAGGCTCCAAAAATCAGTTAACAGCTTAATAAAAGTTATTGAGTTTTCAGTACTTCTTGGATGCCTAGGTGCTCTTCCCTCGACCCCCTCTGGAGCCATTTCTGGAAAACCTTAGTCTTCATAGAAGGCTGTATAATCAATTGCTATGCTTAATAATAATATTCTTCATTTGGGAATAACAAATCAATGCAATTGCTCCTATTTTGCAGACAGATAACTTAAGCATGGAGAAATTGATATGATGGCCATCCCTGTAAAGTAGGTCAGGTAAAGATCAGAATGAAAAGACAGATCTCTGGGCACAGAGCACTGTGGCTCGTTCATTTTTCCTAGCTGTTTGTAGTTCATATGACAAATATTTGACAACATATTTTAAGCATACTTTCACCTGATAAACATTAAAGAAAAGTCACCTAAGTTCTTTCATACCAAGGTGAAAATATGTAATCTAGGAACCAATTCCACAGCGCATCATTGATAACATCATGCAACCAAAGGAGTTAAACTGACAAGGAACACAGCAAACCAACCATACGTGCTCATGTTTCTGGGTTAAGAATTGAGCCCTTGGGCTCATTCGTTTCTCATCTTTTCTCAGATGGTTGACCTGTAATTGCCATCACTCTACCTTCCTGTCAGAGAAATACATCTGCTGATACACACACAGATCTTTGCAAGGTCCTACAACCACAATCCTAACAGTGCAGAGGGACTAGAAGGAGATCGCTAGGGATTTCTTTGATGCTGTACAATATCACATGAAATGTTTGATGACTGCATAAGAAAAGATTTGACATCTATCTCAGACATGCAATAGTAGCTGTATCTATGCAGTATTGACTATACAACCACAGCAATTCATTACCTAGCTCTCTAGGTAATACCTATTCCACGTTAATTCTAAGAATAAAACATCATATTTGCATGGGACTATTTTCTCAGTTATTCAACATTGTTTTTAAAGGCAGAGTTGGAAGTTAAATAGTGATATTTTTAAAACAATAGAATGCATATTGTATGAAACAGTCACATAGCAGAGCTGAGTGAGATAACCCACGTACAGTATTTTTCTGTCTCTAATGATATTTATAAGCTTCTGCGATCAAGCTTCTGCACTCCTTGAGTGACAGAATTATGCAGCTGATCCCTGAACTTCTTAACCTGACTTTTAAGATCCACTATTTTAATTAGGTGAAGTGCTTTGTATCTGATTGCTTTTATCCCAATGTCAGCATTGTTCTCACATTGCATTTTCCTTTTAAAAACTTCTCGGGTTGTGTCACATATATATACATACACAAAACAACAACACAGGCTTTCAAAATTAACTCTGAGGCAGAATGTTCTCATGCATGGTTGGGAATGGTTTGTATGGGAAAAACCTCATCACTTCAGTACTCTTCTACTGTTCAGCTAGAGTCTTTCAAATGAATTTATCCTTCCATTCCCCAAAAAAGCTGCTGAAGAAAAGATGAAAACTGGACTATAATGAAAGCCCTACCACCACCTTACATCAGAAATCAAGATTCATGTGCTTGGAGGAGATAGTAGTTGTTCCTGGTGTACAAGATGCAAAATATAGAATATACAACATATAGTATATAAATAAAGAATTTTTGTATGTATATCAGCTGATCTTCTAATTTCTTTTCATCTTTAAAAAATTAGTTAATATATTTTCTTTTTTATTCTGCTATCCTGCTTCTGCTAGAATTCTGCTGTTCTGTATCCAAGCTTACAGTCAGAGCCAACTTTTTCCAGCTGGTTAAGAGTTTAAGGAGCACTGCCAACACTTGCTGATTCACAAAGTCGCGTTACTCATTCTCTTTGTCTGTCTTCCACATTTTCTCTACTCTTTTGTCTACTTTTCTGATCAGTATTTTACAAAAGAAGCAGTCTTTTCTTTTTTTGCGTATTTGTTCTAGAAAAAATAGTGTTGATGGTTCTGATAATGACCAGAGTATGATTTGTCTCGAAGTATTCCAGATTTGTATTTCAGTAAAAATAAGACACCTTTTTTCGGTCCACCCTCACATCTTCGATGTTCTACACAAACAAGCAACTAAATGAAGGTTTATTTGGTTTATTTTGAATAGAAGCCATCTTTATTTCTTAAGAATCACCCAACATTTTCTATCTTCTCATTTCTTTGCTCTTTACTTTTCCCAACACTTAAGCAATTAAGCTTTCCTTGTGTGAATATGCAGGGAGAGTTACAAATAAAAGTTACAAACTAGACAAAGTTAGAAGCTACAACTGGAGGTTCCACGGTAAAACTCAGTATTTGCAAAGTACATTACATCACTGCTATTTTTAGTGCAGCAGCAGCAAGAAACAGATTCCAGACCCCACTTCACAAAATACTGTGTGAATATACAGTAAAAGAAAGCTTTTACTTCAGAAATCTTATTAACTCAGATCAACCTACTATGGACATCAGCGGAAATAGTCCTATTAATTTTATTTTCCTCCATGTTGATTTGGGCTTAATCTGTAATTTGCATTATAATGGCTGCAACTCACATGTACACCTCCAGAAAATTCAAAAGGCTTTTGTGAGCACTGTTACAACAAAACAAAAAATAAAGCAGCAGAGAATATTTTCTCTATCTGACTTCAGGCAACTAATTTAGGCTTGTGCATTGTCAGTGCTGCTTCTAAAAGCCAGATCAGAACAGCAAAGATAAGAGAATTGCACTACCTGTTGGCTCTGTGGCAAAACCTCAGCTTCTGTTCCAGGCCTACAGTAAGATAGATGAAGTAAGAAGGTGAGAATTACTGCTACAGGAGGAATGGAAGTAGAAGAGAATATGACATCTGGACTGGCACGTAGCTGGGATACAGGGCTCAGCACTTCATGGCATGCACCATGAACACATTCATGACTGAACGGTGGCACCTGCAGCAGTCAAGCAATTCCAGCAGTTACTACTGGCTCAGGGAGGGGGCATCACCTACTGTAGTCATGAGAAACCACAAATGTACCACTTACTGTTTGAAGCAGCTGCGACAACCAGTGCCTCAGTTCTGCTGGAGCAGATGTTTCACTGCAGCCCAACAGAGCTGGCACCTGATGGTAGGTTGGACGTGGACTTAGAAACAAAGGATTTCCTCATCTTACGGAAAAGTCCAATAGAAGTGAACAGAAATTTCCTGACACACCCTTTGAAAATTACTATAGTTATCCTATTACTGAAAAGATGTTTTTTTAAAATCTATACATAATATTTCATGTTCCATTACATTCAAACTTTTTTATATTACATTAAAGTCAATAGAAACCTAATGGTTTCAACATTGTTAAATTCTACAGGAGTTTTCCATATGGAGAACTACTATAATGTTGATAGTACTATCATTCATCTATGATAAACCTTTAGGGATATTATAGTCATTTGACCATGCCTACATCTATAAGGCACGAAAACACACACTCTCCTCAGTGCTTTTTTTGCCCAAATTTGAAAAAGTTAACTAGCTAATCATTTCTTCTCTGTGAATTCAAGCCTCTTGGCTTCACCAAGGGCAAGTCCTGCCTGACCAACCTAGTGACCTTCTATGATGGAATGACTAAATCAGTGGACATGGGAAGGGCTACAGGTGTCATCTATCTGGACCTCTGTATGGCCTTTGACATGGTCCCCCACTTAACATCCTTCTCTATAAACTGGAGAGGTA
>NW_009209620.1:0-7812 GCF_000690835.1 Fulmarus glacialis
GGGCTTGGCCATCCAGCCAGATTTTTACCTAGCTAAGAGTACACCTGTCTAAACCATGAGCTGCCAGCTTCTCTAGGAGAAGGCCGTGGGAGACAGTGTCGAAGGCTTTGCTGAAGTCCAGGTATCCCCCATCCACTAGGTCGGTCACGTGGTCACAGAAAGAGACCAGGCTGGTCAAGCAGGACCTGTCTTCCATGAATCCGTGCTGCCTGGGCCTGATCCCCTGGTTGTGCCAATAAAGGATGGAGATTCTCCTTGGGTCTCTTTTTGTTGTTAATATATTTGTAAAAATATTTTTTGTTATCTCTTATGACAGTGGCCAGGTTGAGTTCTAGCTGGGCTTTTGCCTTTCTAATTTTCTTTCTGAGTGGCCTAACGTGATCCCTGTACTCTTCTTGAGTTGCCTGCCCCTTCTTCCAAAAGTGGTAAACTCTCCTTTTTTTCCTGAGTCCCAGCAAAAGCTCACTGTTCAGCCAGGCCAGTCGTCTTCCCCGCCTGTTTTTCTTACAGCACATGGGGACAGCCTACCCCTGTGCCTTTAAGACTTCTTTCTTGAAGAATGTCCGGCGTTCCTAGACCCCTATGCCCTTCAGGACTGTCTCCCAAGGGACTCTCTCAACCAGTGTCCTGAGCAGGCCAAAGTCTGCCCTCTGGAATTCCATGGTAGTGGTTTTGCTGGCCCCACTCCTTACTTCACCAAGTAACAAGAATTCTATCATTTCATGGTCGCTAAGCCCAAGACGGCCTCCGACCACCACATCTCCCACCAGGCCTTCTCTGTTTGTGAACAGCAGGTCAAGCGAGGCACCTCCCCTGGTAGGCTCGCTTACCAGCTGTGTCAGGAAGTTATCTTCCACATACTCCAGGAACCTCCTAGACTGTTTCCTCTCAGCTGTGTTGTATTTCCAGCAGATGCCCAGTAATTTGAAGTCCCCCATGAGAACAAAGGCTAGCGATTGTGAGACTTCTGCCAGCTGCTTGCTTTGGAGAGGGCAGCTATCTTCTCTTTTTTTCCTTAAATGCAGAGGGCAGCTACTTGGCAGTCACTTGAGATAAGAAACGATAGCGTTCTCCAGTGTAAAATTTACTATTTCTTGGTTAATTCTACATAACCTTTTCTTTTCCAATAGTTCAGGGTAGGTACAATTGAAAGAACAGAAAGCCCGTACAAAGCTCAGACTCATTGCTGTATCCCACAGCCCACTGTCATTTCCCACTTAAGAATGAAGAATGTGCTTGGCCTGTGCTTTGGCAAAGAAAGTAAAGCAGGGGTGTTGTGATCATCTCTGTGCATACTTGGGACGGGGTGGTAGTGCGCTACCTAAGAGTTATGGCCTCAAAAGAGGCTGGCCAGAATATTCTCAGTGTGATATTTTTGAGCTCATGATAAGGTAAGCACACATACCAAGGGTGCACAACATATCTCAGAACAATGGTCACAGTAAGGCAAATAACTGTTTCTTTTAATATTATGTAGTGTCATATAAGTCTCAAATCTGATTTCACTTATACAAGCATAACTTGATTCTGGAATGAGATCAGATTTTGATCCAAAATCCAGTAGACTGCAACCATTCTATAAGTTACAGCTGAAAATTGAAACCAACAAGCTATAGGCACATAAAGTACAGATCTCAGCTATCTTCTAGATGTTCATATTCGTATGGATGTTTTAGCCTTTGACAGAAACGGAAGCAAATAATTTGTCTAAACTCTGAGGTCATGTGTAGGACACAGTTTCCTTCTACTTGAGTGGATCAGTGTATAAATAAGAACAATGTGAACAGACGAGGAGGAAAAGCTTCTATGCTGTTTCTGCATCTTTCTTCTGAGATGTGTGAGTATACTACTTTTAAACGTGAGGAAATTGTATCAGGTGGGGGGGTGGGGTGGAAGGAGATTTTCAATGTTTTTCAATGATAAACTGCATAAATACTTTCCAGAGGTCAGAGACTAAAAGTTGTAAAACAACTTTTGCTTAGATACTACTGCTTAAAATCAGCAAGAGAATTTACTAAATGAAAAACCTATAAATTTGTACTTAAATTTTTAAATGGTAATATGGCAATAAAAGTATCCAAGAGTCATAGATGCCTTAAATGACAACCTTTTAGGATGGAATGTAGTTTTCTCTCAACTGCTTTATAACCTAAAGTTACTAAGTCTTGGGTTTGTCAGGAGCTGCCAAACCCTTATCTTGAAATAGGACAACCTACAGCCCATTCAAACTTTCAGTATGGCCTGATGTAAGGTTTTGCTTGTAGCAATAAAACCACGAGTTGGCTACAAAATTTGCAACTAACTTTAGATCCTGAAACCTACACCTTGCCTAAGAATATTTGGCTTTGAATTTTTTTTTCATTTCATTTCTAGTTCTTATTCATACATGAATACAGATATTTTCATAATGATGATTGATAAGTTTTTTAACTTGATCCAGTAACATATGTACAAAAATCTTAAAGGACAATGGTATATTAAGGTTATTTCCTTATAAAGAATTATTTGCTTATGTAGGTGCATTTTTTAAATGGTTTCTACATTTTTATTAGTAACTTAAATTTCATTTTGCATATCCAAAGATCCAACCTATGCCTTCCTGTATATGTGACAGAAAAATTCATATACAATTCAGAAATTCAAATGTGTGAAGGAGATGCAAAGGTAGGCCCAAGCAAGTCAAAGTGTAGGATTTAGGTTATCATTCAGTCTTACGGGAAATTGATTAGCAACATCTACTGGGAGATGTTTAATTAGTGAAGAATTAAAGTGAAACAAAAGGCTATGTGAAGGATATGCTTCTTCCATTTTTAAAAGGCAAGAGAAGTATCAACAAGTGTTCTGATCACTGAATTGCAGTGCGAGAAGGGATATCAAGGTATCTTCTGGTCCACCCCATTGCCTTGCCTCCAGGTGGGGTTAAGAGGTATTTAGAATGTATTTAAAGATATTCTATAACACAAACTTTACAACCTCTCCAAAGAATCTGTTCAAATGATGCATAATAATTACTTTTAAAATGCTGGCATTTTACCTTTTTTCCCCCTTAGGTCTATATTGAATCTCTCTTGCTACAGTTTATGTCTGTTACCCCAAATCCTATTTTCTTTGGACATGGAGGACACCTTATTCTCTTTCTTCTTACAATGTCCTTTTCCATATTTAAAAAAAAGTTGTGATGACCCTCTCATCACCACAGTCTTTTCTTATGCACCTTGTTCTTCTTGCTTTCTGCATGTCATTGTATTTTTTATTCTGTACTTGTCTTTGAACAGATATATACAGACCTTTCCATTCTGTTATCATCAGTAATGGTGAAAAGCATAATTTATATTCCATTCCTTGCTTATAACTTCTTTACACACCAGCCTATACATACTTGCTCACATATTTGGTAGCCAGGAGGAAAGCAGTAAAACATAACAATGTTCAAAATAGTTTCCTCTTCTGTGACAGATGTGCTCATCTGATTTAATCACAAGTGTTTACATGAATGTGTGTATAGCAGAGTGGTCTGTTCTTTAGGAATAGAAGAACATGGTCTTCACATCATTTACAAAGTAAGAAAAAGGAAAGGTCTGCATTGGTTCTGCCACAGCCCTGATCAGTTGTTCCCTTTCAAAAGGCCAGAGAGGGAGGTCCATGGGTCAGGTAGTGAAATGCACACTTTCAAGAGATAGAGTCAGAACACTTAAAAATCTTCTGGGTTCTCAAAAGGCAAGACTTTAGCACTGGAGGGACAAAGCTGATTGAAAACACTATGTACACAGGTCTTTCCTACTACTCATTCATATTACTTATAATCACTCTCTAGTATGAAGTATTTTTCCTCCCTTGAGCAAAGCCACTGCTGATGTGGCCTGGCCTCCACCAGAGATTCTGCCACTTTTGTTTATTCAACACTTCTTTAGACTAGGGCAGTCCTTTCACTTCCACATGTGTTTAATAGAGCCACAACCACCTTCCTGCTCTCTTTGTAGATTTCTTTTATACTTAATTGTGCTTTAAAAGAACTTTTCTTGTTTTACTATCAGTTCAAAATGTAACCAAAACCAAAAGGGCCACCAACATAGTTTATAGAACATGTATATATATGTATATAGGGTGTATGGAATTTAACTTCTGGTACTGAATTGTATGGGTTTCATCTGAAGTGGGATTCACTTGTAAAGGGAGTCAGGGGAGGAAACAGGCAGCTGAGACAGATGTAGTTTCTATTGACTCACACCAAACAAACGTTCACTGAAGTGAAGAACTCTGCTTGACAAAGAACCAAAACGTACCTCCCTAAGTACTTCCCAATCCTAGGAAAGAAAGAGATGTAATGTGTTATTCATCTCCAGGCTTTTCCTCAAATCTTACACACAGGAAAATGAAGAATTCAAATAGCATGCCACTGCAGTCCTGCTTTGCATATTGTGCTGGTTTGGGCTGGGGAAGCGTTAATTTTCTTCATAGAAGCTCATATGAAGCTATATTTTGGATTTGTGCTGAAAACAGTGTTGATAACACAGGAATGTTTTCATTGCTGCTGAGCAGTGCTTACACAGAGTCAAGGCCTTTTCTGCTTCTCACACCACCCCACCAGCGAGGAGGCTGAGGGTGCACAAGAAGTTGGGAGGGGACACAGCTGAGACATCTCACCCCAACTGACCAAAGGGATATTCCATACTGTATGACATCATGCTCAGCATATAAAGCTGGGAGAAGAAGGAAGGGGGGAATGTTCGGAGTGATGGCGTTTGTCTTCCCAAGTAACCATTACACGTGATGGAGCCCTGCTTTCCTGGAGATGGCTGAACACCTGCCTGCTGATGGGAAGTGGTGAATGAATTCCTTGTTTTGCTTTGCTTGCGTGCGTGGCTTTTGCTTTGCTTACTAAACTGTCTTTATCTCAATCCATGAGTTTTCTCACTTTTACTTTTCCAGTTCTCTCCCCCATCCCACTGGGGAGGGGAGTGAGCGAGTGTCTGGGTGGGGCTTAGTTGCCAGTTGGGGTTAAACCACGACAGATATACACAAGCGTCCTCAGTGTCAGCTGAGGTTTGTGTTTTGTTCTTTTGATCCTGCAGTTTCCTAAATACAGGGCCTTCTGTGAAATAGCAAAACTGTAGATCATCTTCCACTACATATCTGTGGCCCAGCTGTCAAAGAAAGGAGACATGTCTTTCTGAAGCTAACTTCATTTTTGCTCTGAGTACCAGTTTTTCCAGAAATCTCTAGACAGCTTATAATACAACAGTTCTCTTTGGCATGCCTCTGCTGCACAGCATTTGAGCTTGACTACCAAGTTTACTCCACTTTTGGAGTCTTGCACATGCAGTTACTCTTGGGAAACCCCAACAAAACAATTGGTATTTAATTTTCTTGGCAATCAAGAGCTCTATAATCTGAGACAGACTTCACTACTTTTTTGAAGGTGGTGAGCTGTCCTTTATTGGAAATGTAATGCAAATAGTAGATTGTAAAATTCTGTTCAGAAATTATATAAAATGTTTGTTCATTTCATTTCAGTGAATGAGAATGTGGGAAGGAGAGAGCTGTCTTCCACTGTTATGTGAGAATTTTTGTTGGAGAGTATGGCTTACTATGGACTTTATCTCAACTTAAAGGCAAGTGAAGTATGCTCTTCCTTCCTTTGTATAATATATTTTAATCTCTACAATATTTCTGATATTTCTGGAAAAAATTTTTGCAAATTTAGCTGTGTTGGCAACTGAGCCTATGAAGTGAACAGTAAGACCAAGCCATCACGGATATTTTCAAGTTACACAGAATGTAAATTTTTTTATTATTCTCATCCCACCCAGCTATCTTTTTTTTTTTTTTTACCCCAGCATGCAACCTGTGTAATAAGTAGAGGGACAGTGCCGCAAGAGCTATAGTATGTTACTTCCTTCTGTTAGTGGTTTTGGATTCATTTCGGCAACAAATGTGTCTGTTCAAAAGCCATACAGATGCAACACAACATTTTCTCTCCTTTCAGTGGTTACCTAAAGTTCAGCTTTTCTATCTATGTAGACAGGGTTTTCCTCTCTTATAATGTCCTCCCTTAAAACTAATTAATGGACTAGCCCATAATTATATGTTCTTCCTATTCCAGTAAAGAGGAAGGAAACTTCCAAATCAGATGGACGTCAATTGGGCTGCAACTTCGGTTGAATAAATGTGTATCTACAGCAGGAAAATCTATTCTATTGCCAAAACATGGATAGGAACTGGTCTTCCTCTCCTTAATGGGCAATCTAAAGGTCAAGAGCCTGAATGGAGACAAATAGTGACATTATGCCTGACGATTACTTTGTTGATTTGAAATGTAATACAGGAAGTCACTGAAAGCTGCCTGCAAGCTGATTATTACAATTCCATTGCCCCCCTATCAACAAAAATCAAGAACATACAGATATATTTGCCTGGGAAATAATAGTTATAGTGAAAAAATTCTAAGAAATAATTTTCCCACACAGTGCAGTGGAAAAATTGATTTCCTTTCCATACAGAATTATATATAAACCCATAAAGATTTAGAGTAGATGGCAGTCAGAAATTTTAAAATTGGCCATTATGTTTGGATTATGCTCATGCAAATCTAGGGGCAACAGTAGATGAAATGATCATACTGGTTTGAATATTTTTAAAAATAAATGTTCTGAAGGGTTTCCTTAAGAGAAAATATTTGTAAAAGATAATTATTTATTCACAGGGTTTAAATACATTTTATTTTGAAATAAAAAAAAAAAAAAATTAGTATCAAGCTCTTTCCAGACTTCATCTATATTTAGTCACTCCCTAGGCTGTATTAAGCTCTTCTATGAGTTGGCCCCATCAATTTCATGCCTGCTACACAGAATAGCACCAAGTAAATTCTTGTAGGATTTTCACATCTGCATTAGTTTTACTAGCTTACCAGGGAACTCCGGGAGTTTCAAGATTGCTTTGGGGGAACCATAGTGTCGATAATTAATCACTTTTTACTTGACTATGCTCTCCTTTGTAACCCCCTTTTATGCCTGAAAAATACTCACAATTTCCATGATTTCCTCACTTCCTATTCTAACCATGTCCAGTTCTGTATCCAGATGCCAGTCTCTGAAAAGGTGTTCTCAAGAGTTTTTGACCTCTTTTCAAACCTCATTAAGGTTTAGTTGGAACTGCACTGTCATTCACATTAGGAAAATCAAGTACTGTAAGAAAAGAAACTTTGATAAACTCCAAAGTTCCTGCTATTTGTCCCAGTAACATCCTTTGTTAAGGGAGCAGTGGCCTTTGTGAATACAAATGAAACAGAAGACCTATGCATAATATTATCACAGACAAATTAAGCTTCATTACCAAGGACAGACCCCTGATCTTGGATGACATTAGCACCACTTCTGTGCCCACTTGCCTCTGGTTGCCACTGGGTTTTGAAAATGAGCAACAAAATTCCAACAACAGACTTTGGGTTTTGGGTGGATGACAAAATGTATAAATAAGATGTACATGGAACTCAACTGAATTCCTGATCATTCCATCCAAATTAAAAGCCAGGCATTCAATTATTTAGTAATTAATATCATAGTTCCACAATAGGACTTCTTTCACATGGCAAGCTTGGGAAAAGCGATCATATACAAACTACTGCAGCTTCTCCCTCACCCTCCTAAATTGGCACTGTATTTGAAGTTTCAATTCAGCAGGGTCAAATTTTTATGTTTAAAATAGAAACTCCAGTCTTATAGAGCAGAAAAGTCAAGAAACTTGCATATTTTGTGTCTGTTTAATTACCTCATAATCATAGAACCACAGAATCATAGAATCGTTAAGGTTGGA
>NW_009209621.1:0-2991 GCF_000690835.1 Fulmarus glacialis
ATAATGCCTATGTTTTAGTTGGAGGAAACACTAAATATCCTCTGGAGCTGAAACCCACTGACACATTCCCTGCTTAGTACTAACTTCAGCCTTACTAACTTTAGCCTTACAGCCTTTTAAAAAATGGCACAATTGGAAGAATCAATATTTAGGGCATCATCACTATGAGCATAATTAATCTTTGGGATTTTATATATAATCAATACCAACATTAACCCCTAGAGACAAAGCTTTTCCTTAAGGAAAAAAAAAGAACATAAAGATCAGCTTTTTAATTGATCTTTTAGTCTCACAAATCCTCATTTCCTGAAATGCTTGGCAACGTGTGGTTCTTACTCAACTATTCCAAATCAGACATGTAATTTGAGGCCTAAATTAAGGAACCATAAAAAAACTCCTAAAATTTGATTTTGCTCTTTGTTTTCAGAACTTGCATGCATAACAATACTGGCCAGATATTTCAATAAGTTATACAAAATTATTCCTGTGCTCAAGTAAGTGGCAGAACCACTATAAAGCTGGTGTCAGGTTCATATCCTTAACTGTTGAAGTGCATCCAGTCCTTCATCATGTCACAATATTTCTTCTGAAAATCTTGATCAAGTAATGCAGACCTGGGAGTAAGTTTTCAGAAAGGTATGTTGAGATCTTAGTATCATGTGGAGATGTCTGAAAAAGTTTTAAGTGACCTGCCACCATGATTTCTGCATGGTCAATGGTGCAACTTAGCCACCTTTGACTGAGAGCCGAAGAATCTCCCTTCACCCGCGGTGTTGTGGTTTAACCCCAGCCAGCAACTAAGCACCACACAGCCACTTACTCACTCCCCTCTGGTGGCATGGGGAGAGAATCGGAAGGGTGAAAGTGAGAAAACTTTGGGTTGGGATAAAGACAGTTTAATAGGTAAAGCAAAAGCCATGCGTGCAAGCAAAGCAAAACAAGGAATTCATTCACTGCTCCCCATCGGCAGGCAGGTGTTCAGCCACCTCCAGGAAAACAGGGCTCCATCACGCGTAACGGTTACTTGGGAAGACAAAATGCCATCACTCTGAAAGTCCCCCTCCTCCTTCTTCTTCCCCAAGCCTTATATGCTGAGCATGACGTCATATGGTATGGAATACCCCACTGGCCAGTTTGGGTCAGCTGTCCTGGCCTTGCTCCCTCCCAGCTTCTTGTGCACCTGGCAGAGCATGGGAAGCTGAAAAGTCCTTGAATAGCGTAAACACTACTTAGCAACAACTAAAACATCAGTGTGTTATCAACATTCTTCTCATACTAAATCCAAAACACAGCACTATACCAGTTACTAGGAAGAAAATTAACTCTATCCCAGCTGAAACCAGGACACATGGTTAACATAACAGTGTTCAATTAAATGCTGAAGGTCTTTCATCAGAGAAATCCATCAACAGCAAGGTGGGGTGCAAAAGAAAGTCACTTTTCTTTTTAAGCAGCACCGGAGACAGAGAAACCTCTCTCCCTCTCTGATCCCTTACTTGACTGGTTGGAAAGCTCACTGATTTATATGTTAGTCTTGCAGCCTTTAGTTGTGCTTTCCAAGTGCTCTAGACAGTAATCTAGAAAAACATGTATATATCCTTGAAGACAATTAATTTACTTAATATAGGTGTAAAGGACAAATGTACTGCTTCTCCAACCTCCCCGTACCTTTCCGACCACTTCATCTGAAGGCTGGGTGGGAACCGGTACTTGCATCTTCCTTGTCTGGGACTTTGTGTGAGGGCCAGGCAGCCCTCATCTGCACTGACATGGCAGCGATGTCCTCTGAGAGGGGGTTTCCTCAGGGGGACCAGTGGAGGTGCCGGGAACCAGCAGCCCTAGGTAAATCACCACAGCCGCAGTGCCTGACCCCGTCCTCTGTGCATTTACTATACGAAGAATAATTTCCCTGGTTGTGATCTAACACCAGCTGAGGTGGTCAAACAGGTTGACAAATGAAAGGTTAATTCCCTCGGAGCCAGAAAGCTTTTCTCTCCAGACCCAAGCTGGGGTAAGGTGAATTTAGTGTAAGCTAACAGTACAAAACAGAGATCAGTGATGTGGCAGAGGAACAGGCAGAAATAAACCTGCAGATAACCGCAGAGTGATGCTGATCAGTGAGCAGCTGGCTGTGAGCTGATCTGAAGTGCATAAGAAGCGAGAAACTGGGAGACGGGCAGGAAAGCAGCATTTATCTTTGTCTGCGGGGTTTCAATGCAGCTTAAGAAACCTTCCTCAAATAAAAAGTACTGATTTGAGTTTGCAAATCCAACTTTAAATTAAAGTAGGACTATATTGGAGGCTTGCTAGAGTGAAATCCCAGTGAAACCATGGATAGGCTCCCATTAACACAGCAAGGTTTTCTTTCTTTATTGGCTTGAATCATATATAGGATGGAAGGGTCTTGTTTGAACTTTCATTCCACATAAATGTTAATGCATTTAAGAACACTCTGCCTACATTTTAACTCCTTGAAGATCCTTTGAGGGTGTTTTTCTTAAGTTTCTAAAACATTCTCATTAAATTTATTAAAATGCATCTCTTAGAACATTTTCACATATTAAAAAGGAGCATTTGTCCCTTCATACTGTAGTAATCCAAATGACATTGTTTAAAATTAATCTATTGCAGTAATCTCTTTTGACACCAGAATTTGTCTCTTGAAATTTTTCCTTAGTGTATTTTTTTAAGACTTTTCAGCTTTTTTCCTCTTACTGTACTTGCATGTAGCATCTCTTCTTTTCAGTCCCTTTGTGCACTGAAGACCCACAGTAACTGCTGCAGCATTTAGTACTCCACCACTGTTCTTGCACATCCTCATGCAATCAGTAGCTGCTGTAATCTGCTCTTCTCGATAAATAAGGGGAGTTTTCAAACATTCTGCATGTGTTCCCAAAACAAGGGGACTGCATGGCAGTGTAGGATTCTCAGAAGGACAAACTGAAAGCCTGTGACACAAACACACCAATCGACACAACTAAAAAGCAGGAA
>NW_009209622.1:0-18603 GCF_000690835.1 Fulmarus glacialis
ACCTTAATGATTCCATGATTCTATGATTAGTCCTGCTCTAATTTGAAGTCTAAATTGGAAAATACATAGCAGATTTCACAAAGGTTTTTCTCCAGCATTCATCCTGATCAGCAGTTTACACACACCCCTCTTCATAGAGAAGCAAGGTAGCTGCTAAGTAACTTCTTTCACAACTCAAACTTTCTCATACACATCCCTCCCCACTTCTCCTATTCTGGCCAGAAAGTGCCAGCAATCTTTCTAGTTATTCATCTGTTTTGCTAATCTACCCATTCCTGGTAAGTCATGATGATATGTGGAAGTGGAGATGCGAGCAGCATTCGCCGCAACTGAGCTTACCTCTCCTGGGGTTGGATACACACAACCACAGAGTTGGGCTTTGAGAATAGTTCATGCTGGTAAACCTCTAACTTTGTTGTTGTTCCTGCAAGGAGGTGCACTTATACTGAAAATCGTGTCTGTCAGTGGAAATAAAAACCTTGACAACCACCCTGACCCCTTTGAATCTAAGGGCAGGTTTTGTTATGCCTCTGCCCTTTCTTGTATGAACCAAAGCTATTTAGGTTGCATTCCTGACAAGCGACAGTTGTCTAAAATTATTTTATTTTTCTGGCAGCCTTATTTGCCAGGCTGGAGAGTCTGGTACTATTTTTTTTTAAAGCAAAAACTGGAACTGGACTCTTTTTGGCATTTTCTCTTGTAAATTTGTTTCTTAGTTACAGCCCTAGTTCCATTTCTGACTCTTGTGTTGTGTCTAGTCTGTGTGGCTGCTGCAGAAAAGATGCTCTGAGTGGCTTTTGTTTCAATCTATTTCATGGGGAACTGAGCTTTTCTCAATCTTTTAAACTTTATAGACTGTGTAATAGTTCCTTCAAGCTAGACTGGCAGTGAGAAGACTGAAAGATTAATGCTAGCAGAATGTGTGTCTTCTATACACAGTAAAACAGTTCCTCGGATGAGATGCTTCATCCTCGTGTCCGAAGCTGGGTGGGCATAGCTAGGCAAGATTCAATGCTCATCAGCCCCGGGGCAGGCTCCTGCGAATGTCCTCGGCAGGCAGTATGGCTGTTTCAGCATCAGTCTCCTGGTGCCTGGCTATGGGATCCTAGCCTGCAAAACCCAGGCCTGCGGTGGCTCCCACCTGGACGGTGAGCTGGGGTTTCCTTGGCATGGCAATCAGGTCAGGTCGGTTTTCCTCTGAAGAGGGGTCAGTATACCACTGGGAGATGTTCCCAGCTTCCATGGCTTAGAAGGACCCTGCAAGTCTTTCCATTACATTCAATAGCCATTTGATGAGGCTGAAGAGATGGAGATAAAAATGCAGGCCTTGTTGCAGAAAACTCTGACCTTTTTGTTCCATCACATGTTCTCTCCCGGCTGGTTAACCTGCAAGCAACCAGGACGAGCTGTATTGCTGGCTCAGGCAGGCAGGAGTCCTCCCAGCGTGTTTGCAAAGTAACTTCTTGCTTTTCTACTTGCACCATTTCCATGACATGTTCCTTACCTGGCTTCACACAGTCTCGGAGAAGGCTGTCTCTGCCCAGCCCCGAGGCTGCTGTGAACTGGGGCTGTGGGACTCATGGGAAGGAGCTCCTGCCTGGTAGAGGGGTAATGTCCCCTCTGCCTAGGAGCATATTTCCTAGGTCTCTCAAATTTTAGATCTTCTTTGAAGCACCTTTGCTCTCATTTAGTCCTGTTTAAAAATATTTCTAAGAGCATGGCTGTCTCTGCCACTCTTACCTGAGGACCACTGCTGCCATGAAGACCTTAGCTTTTGATGTCCCTGTGATACTGGAGAATGAGCTAGAGGGACACACAACATGAATGATGGCTGTAGACAAGGGGGATGGGTCTGAAAGGAGAATTTGAGCTTTCTTTCTATTTTCCACACAGAATTCTTCATCATTTTTCTCAAACAACGTGAAAGGCATGATCTCACCTGCCCTTTACCAGGTGCCATAAAATGTTATCTTCAGCCAGTCATCAAGAGCCCAAACTATGAAATGAATCTCCACATTCTGATTATTTCCAACATTATTATGACAGTAGATTAAATGTCAAGGACCCTAGGTGTTTTATTAGTATCTATAATGAGTTGAAAGACATGTAGTCACTTTATAGCATGTGACTGGGTTGTCTATAGATAGCGTAAGCCTGAACTGCTCTCGTGATGGAAACCAGAGGCAAACTCAGAGAGACAGAAGTGGAGGTTGAATTTGGGGGTTAGATCTTCAACTGCTGTAAAGTGGTAAGATTTCCTGAAGGCACTAGATTTAGGGCAACTGTAGATCTGGCCTTGGGGAGGTGGGTCATTTTAAGTTAAAGTCTGCTACCAGTGCCTAAGGATCACACAAACAGCTGCTTCTTTCTTGAAGTTAGGTGATTTAATAAAATACAGCACATATGTTTCTGCTATAAAGGAATACACAGGAACTTGTCAACTGCTGATTGTGTTTGCTGTGATTACCATCTCTTTCAACCATATTTGCAGATGACTTAGAGCATTTAACTTGTTTCCCATAGCTTGTTCAGTTGCAAAGGCAGTTTTGGCAGTCTCCTATCCATCCGTGTTGACCTACAAGAGCATCTGTTCTCTCACTGTGTCTCTCAGTCTCACTTTGGACTTGCACATCTCAGTTTGCCACCCTAAGCTTCCCTTACAGTCACTGGAGAGCAGGAGGCACAGTCAGGATCTGAACCACGCTAGATGTCTGTTGTCACCTCCAGGAGGAGGTGAACACAGAGGATGTGTATTTCACACAGTAATTAAGGCTGGTCTGAAAAAAAGACAACACAGGGTTTTCTTTGGTACTTAACTAAATTACTGCTTTTGATCACAATCTTCCGGAACCCAGGAGGTACAAAAGCTGTCTGATGCTCCTGTTGGCTCTTTGGTACCTGCGGTGCTCAAGAACAAATACAGCTCAGCAGACAGAGCACCTCAGGGCTAGGCTGTCAGGACTTTCTCTTTGCAGAGAAACATTGCATCTATATTTCTAATCAGGAGAGGCAAATTTTGAGGTATCAAAGCCTAGGAAATGGAATTACCTTTTTCTGGCTGTGGCTTTGCTAGGCTAGCTCTATCCTGCGTAATTGCTTTGGCCAGATGCACCCGCTTCATCACTGTTGTATCCATGATAGTGCTGTCAGCCCTTGGACATCACTCAGAAGATGGCAACGGACAGCTGAGATCCCACCAAGAACGGCAACCTGAAGTGCACCTTGAGGGTGGCCAGGACTTGCCTGCTTGCCTTGCCCAAAACAGGGTGGGACTGCTCCCAGGCTTAGCGCCGTAGGGAAGTGATTTTGGGAGCTGTTCCTCACGGAGAGCAGCCAGCTGTCCCTGCTCCACCCGTGCTGTGTGCAGGAAGGTGACCCGAAGGGTGAGCCAGGATACACTGTAGCTCCGGACTGAGTGGGAGCAGTGGACACAAGCAGCTAAAGCTCAACAGCCTTGGGCTCAGGTGTGGGATAAACTTACTAAGTGGGTAAAGCCTTAGACATATTCTTAGCTGCTAAGTGATTATTTTGGTAGCCACCCTTAGAAAAGTCAATCTCCTTCAATGAACTGTGTCACTGCTTTTCAGGACAGCCAAGGTTTGAGGCCAAACTGATCATTTGTCCACTTAATAGGGACAGCTCTGCATAGCCTGAGGGAAAATACTGGCTGCAGCCTGTGCCTTAGGGAGCATTCAGGAGTCCACTCCTTAGGCCTGGCTACCTCCATCCATAACTCCAGTCATTGCAACAACATCATGACGTTGATACTGGGCAGACAAGACGCTCCAGTGTCCTTCTAAGAAGGCTTGAAATGTCACTTTTTGCAAGGGCAGGATAGATTTATACACTGCCTGAACACTGACAATCATCAGAAAGTGTTCAGGCCGGCTGCAGGGCAGCTAGGAAATGCCTGGACCTCACAGTGCGGTCAAATAGCATTGATGTATTGCACCATGTATACTGTTACAAGGATACTCACTCAAGCTAACTGCTACAGGAAAGCTCTCCCTCATGAGCAGGAGAAAGATGACACAACAAAGTTAAGAAGAGTAACATGGAAATGCGAACAGAACAAAGGAGTATAACAACAGCATGAAAAGGATAAAAATGTGCCTAGGACATCTGGCAGACTGGATCCAGATTTGGACTCTGCCAGATGGCTGAGGAGAGCTGGCATTCAGATTTCTTAGTCTATGTGAAGAAGGACCATATTTATGAAACAGACTCAGCGCATTGCAGCTCTAGGCTGAGTTAGAGATCATTTCTAGTCCTAGAGAGGAAAGCTTGAGGAACATGCTAAGGACAAGTTTGGATCCCAGCTTCTATTTTACCCTCATGTTCCCTCTGGTTTCTCGCCCATCTCCACTGCATCTCTGCCCCCTCCCACCCCCCCACCAAGTTTTGTAGGTATTTTTTTAAAAAGTTCTTTTTCTATGCACCAAACCATTACCCATTTGAAAAACAAGATACAACACAACCAGGTTACCCATCCTTGGGTACCCTCCTGTTGAAAACAAGGAGGTTAAACAGGCATTGAAAGTGTTTTTTTAGCTAGAAGTTTGTTCTTCCTTTCACATAATCCCATGAGAATCTCCCTTCCAAATCATCCCGGGGACCTCCCCATGCCCTGGCCCAGACCCTGTCTGAGCCCTTCTCATCTGGTATGAGTCGTCAAAGCCCTCACACATATAACTCCAGAGTGAAGGGAGCTTTATTTTTAGAGGGTACCAATGTAGTTCTGTTGTTTGACCAGTGGGAGGCCCTTAGAGACCATCAAGTTGTAACAGTCTATAAAAATGATACTTGGAATTCATGTAGCCCTCTTTATCTGCAGACCTGCAAGTTCTTCAGAGATTTTGAGGAACAGGTCTGGTCCCAATTTTACAGACTAGAGATATAGATAGAGGGGAGAGAAGACTTTCCAGTCATTGTAAAATAAGTAAATGACACTAAATTGTGAGATTTTACAGAATATAAAAGAGGGTAATGTCCCTTCCCTCACAAACAGTAACATCATGTTCATACACTTTTATTGTTTTCTTAAACATTTGGTTTGCCCTAGGAGTTGCTTAAGAAAATGAACCTTTACAGCAATTTCTTTCATTTGTCCTCATGTACATTGTTATGTTGAAAAAAAATAAACTGTGATTAATCTCATTCCTTTCTGGCTCCAGAAAACCAAATATCCAATAGAAGTATTTTGCCTTTTTCCTTTGAACAGCTGCTTCAAACACTGAGCTATTGTTGTAACTTTCTGGATCACCTCCTCTGTTTTCTATTTGTTTTATTGATACAGGTTTGAAACACAGAAACTCCTGTCTAAGGCAGTCCTCTTAGCAGCTGTGATTTAACCTGGAAATGTCTCTGCAGCCCTTTGAGCCGATTCATCTTCTAGTAAGGAATGAAAACCTGCTGGGAGTTATCATCTTTCGTAAATGGGCCGAACTTTGGTCTCAGCTGCATCCAAAAAATTTTCCTGTGATGGTATCAGTCTCTCTGAGAGCTAGAAGCTACAGAGTATGTCAAGCAAGGAAGACTCCTTCGTCTGAATGCCAGTTTTTCTGCTAGACAAAACACCCATATTTCAACTCTTGCAGAAATATCTGTTTATCAAGATGACTGTAATGTCCACATTGATCTGCTTGCCAAGCTTGGAATGGTACTTTTTTATATTATTAGATAAATGGAAAATGCATAGGAACAGCATTACACACTATGAAAAAATATACCCTGAGTGGAATAAAAAAAAACCATTGTAACGTTCCAAGTCTCCCTCTGAAGGTATGTGAAATAACTTGTGTTAGGCAAGAATAATTTTTTCTTATATGTTCAGGTTATGATAAAAGCATGCAAACTGGTTGTAAATATGCAGCAATGGATTGAAATTTTAATTCCTTACAGTCCTTACAGTCTCTGCTTGTGGCAACAGCCCTTAATTGTTGGACTGCAATACTTACTGTTCCTGTTGGCAGCTTCAGTTTGATCCTGATTCAGCGGCGTGTAGAATCTCCAAAATTCATTAGCAGAAGCAAAAATGAGTGTTGCATATGTATCAGCTAAAGCAATTAGGCTGGCATGATCTCCCTGGAAAACAGAGATCTCTTTTTATATGTTTTGTACCAACCACGTTTCATTGTTCCCAACTTTTCCCATTCTGGGACAAGTGATGCTTCAGAGCTTTTCAGGCAGGGGGTCATGCAAAGGCGGTTGCTGGGGAGGGGAGGTGGGCAGGAAGGTTTTGCAGACCTTTCTGCCAGTGTCAAGACAATTCTTGCAAAATTGTGGAATTTGACCTTCTGAATATGAAGAAAACAAAGCATTTCAGTTCTAGCACTGTCGATCAGCTTCACGCAGAGTGCCAGCTTTCAGACTGGGCTGCCCCAAGGCCAGCTGAACCCCTTTTGCAGTCAAGCAGCATATTTCTAACCATCTAACTATGAATGTGGCCAGCTCCAGATAACAACTTTTGAAAACCTGATGGGTAAGGATTACTGTGGACAGCCCTGCAGGGAGCATGACAAGTGGTGGCATGAGTGCCAAGGCTGAAAAGGAGGGGAACCACCCTGCAGCCACCTCAGCTCTTGAGGAGCGCAGCAAGGTTTGCAAGTGCTAACACTTAGGCATATCGTAGCTTCAAAGAAAAAGGTAAATACACTGACAGTTTCTGCTCTAAGGCTGCCCAGGTGTCAAAGTGCACCACATAAAAACCAGAAATTTAACAGCTTGATTAGAGGTTGTAAAATGCCACAGAGATGAAGAAAAAAAAGCCAAGCACACAGCATCTGATCGGTTTAACCTGGTTCCTGCAGCAGAAGACGCATGCTGATGTTCGCTGTGAGGTTGCTCTTCATTTCACACCAGGCCCTCCAAAGGAGTCAGGTTTATTCTGAATGAAGCAACAGGGCAGCTTTCTGTGAAGGAAGCAGCAGGGGTGAAAAGCAGGGGAAGACCAAGACAAGACAGCATGTCACCAAAGGAGGAGAGCAGAGAGAAGAAAGTATCTCCCTTACCTTGGGCTTCCCAGGATGATTTGAGAGGAGTACGTGAAAAAGGAAAGTACAACAGAGGGAACTGTAGCCCTGAGCAAGAGTGGTAAATATTGTTGTATTTTATTCTTACGTTGAAATCATGGAAAAGTAGGGCTTTTTGAAGAGACTTCAAGAGATCATCTGGTTCATTCCTCTATCCAAGACAGGATCAACTACACTTACACCCTTTCTAATCAATGTTTGCCTAAACTGATGTCAAGAAAAACCTCCAGTGATGGATTAAAAAATGTAGATGGAGGCCGTATCAAAGTTGAGTAGAGCAGAGGGGTTATTCTGCGTGTTTTGCAGGATCTTTCTATTTAAACAACCCTGTATTACATCTGGCTTTTTCTTGCCACAGACTGACATTACCAATGGCTCAGTGTTTGTCTCACAACCACCACCAGATCTCATTTCAAAGAAAAACAGTGCAGCCAGGTGCTCTTCGTCCTGTCTTTGTGATTATTTCTGCCTGTGTAGCAGGGTAGCTTGTCCCACTAAATTTAATCTCAATTTTTCCAGGCTGTTTCCCCAATTGGTCATGGCAATTCAGAAGTCCAATCCTGTGCCTTCAGCCTTTCCTGAAGTAGTGTGCCCTGCAGACTTCTTAAGTGCAAACTGTCTTGTCAGCTCAGTTATTATGGAAAGTACTGGGCAAAACTGTATTCAGAAGAGACTCCCGCTGAACCCTGGTTGTTCTTTGACACTGAATTCTTGATAGCATCTTTCTGAATATTGTTTTCCAACCAGTTTTTCATCCACAGAGTCCCCAGCTACCACAAGAAGTCTTTTCAAAAGTGAAGTCATATGTAGCATCTAGTGCTTCCTCCCCTCCTCTCTGTGAAGCATGTTACCCTATCATAGAAGGTAATTAGATTGGTTTGATACAATTTGTTCTTGACAAATCATATTTAGTTTCTGAATCATTATAAACTTGCTTGTGCATTAAAAAACAATAACAATTGCTTTCATACATGCCTGGAGATTACAAACTCTTTACTTACATTTTTGTTTTTAGATACTTATTGTATTAAATTAGAGGCTAACCAAAGGAGTTACAGGAGGTTTCTGTTTTCTATCATCCACAAGCAAACCTCAAGAGTCAAAAAGGGTGACACCCTTGGCCTTAGAATATCTACTATGCTTCTTTAGCCTTTCTACCTCCTAGTTTGCTTTACCACCTGTGCTTTTATGAGCTTGGTTTGGGAAATGTAAGTCTTTGCAAGCCGTATTTTAACAGAAATCTTTAGGAGATGTTCTGGGGTTTTCCTGGGTTTTATCCATTGCAGGGAATCCTTCTTCAAAAATCTAGGACCTCAAAACCAATGCTTTTGCATCATGGAGGCCATGCTTCTCTTGGGTCCCCCATGCATATGGAAGGACACAGGTTACTCAGGCGTTCCCAGCTATGCTGTTTTATCTGGTCCCACTGCTGACAGAAAGATGGAGTGTCCTTGGTTTAACCTGGATCCACTTGCTCCACCTCACATACAGGCTTAATGACCCAAAACCCAACCAAACAAAAAACTAGGCCCTCATATATGAGAATTCAGATCACCTTTCCAGTAAAAAGAATAGAAAAGAGGTAATTAAAAACTCAAGAAAAAATCAGGCTTAATAGCAGAAGGTCTGTGCAATAACTTGCTCTATCGGGAATCCCCAAGATGCGCCCAGAGTTTTGAGCAGCATCTGGCTCTTCTCAATGCTGCCTTTGCTTCTGGCTAGCTCTCATCTTTGCCTTCCCTTCTTTACAAATAAGATTTGAGGATACGAACACCTAAATCCTATTCAGAGTCATCTTCTGCAGTGAATAGAGGTAATTTCTCCTATAGCTTCTGATGACCTGACTGTGTAAGTGCTGTTAATTGCTCTTGCTAGACCTGGCCACCTGGGGTACCTGATGGCTTCTATCCCTTTGTTCGCAGCCAGTGTGCCTCTTTGCTGTTTCCTTACTGTCTCTGCACCATCCCCTTCATCCAAGACTATTTGTGTTTTCAAATCTGCTATTATATAAAATGCTGTTTAAATATGCAAACTTGTGATTTAGGTACATTACCAGATTTCTGCAGATGTGCTCAGTACACATTAACAGTTGGTTTCTCTGTAAGAGCTACCACTTCTCTCCCATCTCCTCCTGGGTGTTGCTGGGTTGCCAGGGGTGCTGTACATCGCAGGCTAGCTGGAAGGAGCACCTACGGCTCCCGCGGCAGAGCATCAGCCATGAACTGCTTTCTCAAAGGGCAAACAGGCAGCAACCACCTTACAGAAATGGACACCCTTGCTTAAATAGATAAGGAGCTGGCACAGGAATGGATGAAGTTTTATCCCAAGAAAACAAATATCACTTGGCTGGGAAAAAATTGACTACAAGAAAAATATATTAGGGTGTTTTACTTTGTAAGAGAAAGAAATGTCAAGGATGTTTTAAAACCAATATAAACTATGTTTTAAAGATTGACCTTTGTCACGTCTCTTCTGATTTTCTTCTGCTTGAAGAAATCCAGCCTTTACTTTAGATAGCTTTTCAGTATATACTTTCTCTAAAGCATTCAAATCCTAAAGATTGGAAAATGTTCTAAAGGAAATGTTAAGCCTTTTTATCTAACTTCCATTTTATGTCAATGAGATAAACTTTGGTTGTTCTTTAAATGCTTGAAATATATTTCTTTTGATAGATTTATATTAGGTCTCTTTAAACAGTGTTTTATTTAATTACCTCCTGACATCTTTTTTAATGTGATAGCATGAAGAATAACATACAAAGAAGTCAGCTGAATTCCCCAGTCAATGTAATTGTTACTTGGCAATACATTAGCAAATACATCACCGAACTCAACCACAAGAATTACTTCCCTGAGGTTTTAAAGCAGAAATTCTCTTGACTGGGAGAGAGAGCGGGCTATTAAATACTATAGATTCTGTTCAAGGACTAATCTGATATGGAGTTTCTATTGAAAGGCTGGAGCTTAAAATCACTTTTCAGAAAATAGTTGAATAAAAGAAAGCTATAGCTCTGAATATATCAGATAATTTCCTGAGAGCTGCTGGGCAATTTCCAGCTTTACATAGTGCAGGTTGTATAAGCAGGAGCCAGAAGTATGATTAACACCAGCCCGGAAATATGCTGACTGAATGAGAAGATGGCAGCTTCAGCCATGTCAGAAGGAGGCCCCAGGAAACCCCTCTCTGTGGAGAAGCAGAGCTGAAAGGTTCCTCCAAACCGAGCAAAAAGTACTTTCTTCACCTCCTGCTTCACAGTGACAGTGCTCATCCAGTCTCCTTGTTTCACCTCTGCAAGCGAGTGAAGGAGGCACCCTTCGCGGAGGGAACGAAAGCAGCCTCGCTGCCTGTAATGAAACCTGGGTTGTCCCTGCAGGGGTGGGGTGGAGGGGACCAGCGCTTCCGCAGGAAAGAGGGTGTTTGGAGTGCGTGGTACTGGAGAGAGAGGAGGCACAGGTGCATGAGGGGAAATAACTAGATTTAGGAGCTTTCAGTAATTGCCCTGTGGCCTCACAGCTCCTTGAATGGCTTGTGATAACTGCTCTACTTTTTTTTTTTTAAACTTTCATAAGGTTTGTCTGTACACAGACATATTCAGATTATTCCAAAACCAAGCAGATACACCAAGGAGAACTTGCACCTTTAAACTTAATTTTGCCCATACATAAGCTCTTGGATCTATGGCAGTCTGAAGCAGAGCTCAATACTAGTTTGGGAGATAAAGTACTTCAGTCCCTTTTGAGGGTCAATTTTCTCTCAAAAACCTAATCCCTCTTAGAAGTCCTTCAAAACGAGGTATATAAAAAGGGCAGAGATTGAAATAATTATTATTTCTTGTTTGTGTTCTGTTTGGCTTTTTCTTTGGTTTCTTAAACTTTCTTTGATAGAAAGCCATTTTCAAATACTGGCAGTATTTAGCTTGTCTTTAATTTTAATGGATGATGACATATGGTGGAAAGCCCAATACAACAACAACAAAAAAGGAAACAACTTCCCTGATTTAGGATTAAAAACTTCAATTTACTTACTTTACCTACTTTTTCTACATTATTACATGTTTACTAAAGAAATTATCTGGCACTCAGAACAGAAAGACCCACTTCATGCTGTCACAGAAAGGTGAAAGGAAACCAACCATGGATTTTTTTGAACAGATTAAGGTTCACTTGTTACAATATGGGAGAATAATAGAAATACGGAAAAAACCGTAATCTGTGACTCCCATGTTTTATGAGTCAAAGTTGTTTTCATGCTTCAGTCTCTGAGTTCTGCTGAAGCCTCTGTAGCCCCTGTGTGCCTGCGGATAGATCTTAAAATAAAGTCACTTTAAGGTTAAGTCTCTGTGTTTTTTTCAATCTATTTCTGTGTGTACTCAAGGTCAGTGTATACCTTTAAAATGTTTTTGCAAATACCACAGTCTAAATCGTCACATTTAGTTCATAATCAGCATGCTGACATAACATGGTTTGTAGTCTAGCTACCATGATAAATGGACTGCATAACAGCCAAAACCAGATAAATGCTTTCACCATTAAATAAGGGATTTATTTCTCCACATACCAATTTTCTTGCCTTTATGTTGTTATTTGTTCCATTTTACTTTTTTCAGGTTTTATTTTAAATATACTTACTTGTGCTGTGATTCTTCTGGCAAATTCATTCTTCTCCCTGCTAGTAATTTCAGAGAATCCACAAATTCTTAAATCACTGAATCAAAATCCTATGAAAATTTAAATAGTGGATCCAAA
This sequence comes from Fulmarus glacialis, assembly GCF_000690835.1. Lineage (NCBI taxonomy): Eukaryota > Metazoa > Chordata > Aves > Procellariiformes > Procellariidae > Fulmarus > Fulmarus glacialis. Next base: position 11,777 of record NW_009209622.1, read on the forward strand.
CAAATCAGAAGCAAGTGGTTGTTACCTGCATACCATTACCTGTATAGAAAAAGGGTGTTAATACTGGGAGAGCAGCTACCCCAAAATGCAAGTTATATGATTAAAATAAGCTATATGCATGTTTCAAAGGACTCTCATTTGGAAAATTCCTGCTAGCTTGTGTCCTGAGATTCCTTTTATGTGCCACAGATATTGACAAGTATTTTCAACAGAGAGGGAAAGCACACATCAGAAATAAAATATTCTGTAGCTAGGTTACAGAAATGGTCAGAAAAACTAAAACAAGTAATCCTTCACAATTTAAAATGTTATTTGTGTACATAGCTTTTGTCCCTTCCCTTCCCTTCCCTTCCCATCTTGCTTCAACAGTCTCCCTGACGCTGAATTCAAGGTAAGACAGGAAGACAGTAGTTTGTTTCTGGAGGTTACAGCCCTAAAGTGACCGTTTGTCTAACCTCTAATTGCATATGCAATTTCCAAATTTGAAAGTGATGTAACTGCCTCATGTCTTAAAAAATACCCAGGAAATCGTGACTGTAGGTTGTGCTACTGCATAATTCCGAAAATATTTCTTAAAAATAGGCTTAATCAGATTTATAAAGCTGAGTACGTCAGACATTCTTCTATCAACATATGCAGATTTGATTACCTCAGGTGAAAACCCCTACTGCAATGGAATTTACATTACAGAGTATTCCTGCTCAGTGGTTGGCATGTGTAATTGTCAGATGGAAATTAGACTGCAACTATTTACTGAGGCTAGCTATGTTACCCCCTAGAAGAGATTATTCTTGGTGTTTATGTTACAGCAAAGGTAACATATCACATCAGCACTTCACTGAAGTAACTCTCTGCATCATATTGCAATTTGAGATTATTTTTCAAATCTCCCATTATGCCTAAATAAAGACATTTTAGTCTGTTATTTTCTGAGGCATAAGCCTGTTAGCTATTAATCTGATGCATTTATTTTCTACTTATCAAGAAAAATGTTGCTATACCACCAATGGCTGTTTTCAAATAAGGCTGAAGAATAGCTGATCGGTATCAGCTGCTTTGTTGAAGTTACTCATCACTTTTTACTTGTTCTTGTGAGGGTAAAATTTTCTTGGGGGTCAATATAATCCTCATTTTCAGAACTTATGCCCATGTGCCAAGATTCAGTGTGTGACCAAGATGGCTCCTGTAGCCTCTAGAAATCTACCCAGCTTTGGACCTGCCACCAGACGCACAGCAGGTACAGGTTGCTTTTCCATAATAATAAAACATCATTCTTAGGTCTGTCAAGGCTTCGCCTTGGAACTTAGCTTGTAGGTTGACACACCAGGAGCTCCTCACAGAGACATCTCTGAGCACAGAGCTCCAGCTGGGGTATTTTGCAGCAGCACTTGGAGCTGCGCTCATCCTTCTGCGGGATGATACTGCTGCCAAAATGCCGTTTCCTATGGTTCCCACTGCTTTGAATGGGGGCCCCCGTGCTCTCTCCTCTGCTGTTGCCTCCAGGGTGTTTTGGTCTTTCTGCTCTGGGTGGAGGAAAGTCCTTCCTCTTCCCTCCCAGTGCCCCAGCTCACACTCCCAGGCCCTGGGGTCCCTTAGATGCCCAACCATTGTCACCACAGCTGCCCATAAGCTGCAAAGACAGGGGACGGCATGTGGGAGAGGCTCCTGGAGGAGATGCTCGGTAGCTTTGGGGGCAGGAGCGTGGGGTGTTGTGGAGCGCCTAGTCAGGAGGAGAGCGGCTTGCTGGCCACGGGGCACGGGGCGAGGCCAGGGAAAATGCTTTCCTGTAGGTGAGCAGGCACGAGGCTCGTGCTGGCCTGCAATTAACCCATCCTCACAGAGGAAGGGGAATTTCAGCCAAATATTTATTTATACAACAATGGACGCAGATTAGGATGATGTTGGGCTTCCCAGGGGATGAGTCAAGTCACAAGATGAAACGCTGTGTGGAAAACATCGTGCTCATGATGTTCCCACCTGCTGCTGCTGCTACTGCTGCTGCTGCTCAGAAGTTTACCACTGGAACCTCTGCCAAGTATTTCTGCCACTCCAAATCGCAGCCTATGCTGAAGGAAGCCGAGCGCTTTTGCTTTCCTGAAGCTGTGCCCCTCCAGAGCCACCCTCAGCAGCCTCAGCTGGCTCTTTCCTTTAGTAAAGTGAAGATTAGTGCTGGCTCACTGATTAAAATGCACCTCAGCTTCGCCAGTCACACTCTCCTTCGCGATTCACGCTGGCTCTGCTCTACCCTGTCCTCCGTGTTACAATCCTTATAGTTGTATTTGGCAGATATTTGCCCTGAAACTTAATCATACTGACCATATATCATGTATATTTTCTGTTATTAGGCCTGCAATTTGCTGCTGTCTGGCTGTGTCCCAACAGACGATTTATGTCCCAGCAGTTTATTACTACCCTTGCTGAGAACCGACATTTCATACTGATTAGCATCAGCTCATTCAGCTACACTTCACATGTGCTCATCATCATGCCTCAGGCCGAGTCAAACAGCAGCGAGGATATAAAGCTGTATCAGGTACAAGCCTGGAAACACCGCAGTAGGGTCACCTCCTGTCCTGCGGCTGCAGGGACCTGCTATCACAGGCTGCTCCCTCCTTCCTGCTTCTTTGGTCTCCGTTCAAGGGCTCTAATTTACAGTTTGGAGCCACAGAGAGCTCCCCTGCTCAATTTCTTATTTCTGTGAAAGAGTTCAGATGTTGACCTAATGCCAAAAGTTAGCTATCAAAAGTATTCTTGCAGTGCACTGTACATCAGAGGTGAATTTATGGAGGAGGTCTGTTGCATGAGCATGTTTTCGGAGTCTGGAAGCCAAAGAAAACAATACTTCTGTTTGAGGCTATGGGTATGTAAAAAGCAAACAAACGGCTCCCTGCAGGGCCTTGCAGACTCACACTGTCTGTGGCAGGGTAAGAGCCCCATAGCAATGAGGCCAGCATGTCTGTGGAGACGGCTGTTCGGTGGGGGCTGGGGCTGAAATGCAGCAGCCAGGGACTCTTCAGCCCCAGCACTTCTGCCCTGAGTTGGTCAAGCGCTCGCAGCACACGGAAGGACACACGGAGATCTTTCCTCAAATGTTTTTTGGCTTGTTTGTGTCTGTATTATAGTTTCATCCTATTGGCATATATGCCAATTATGACTTTTTCCTTAAAGACTCCCTGGAAACATTACATTCATGTTGCACTCGCTTTCCTCAAGAAACACTTACCGAGGGTGGCCTTTGCAGCATCCTTACAGAGTCGCTGAAGCCTGGCTGGTGCCCACCCAGGCTAAAAATTTCCAGCACCTGCCCAGAGACCACACTGATGGCCACCCCTTGCTCTAAGAATACAGACTTTTCCTCACAGAAGCAAACCCACTGGTGAACTCGGTGTAGCTCTAGTGCTGCTGCAAAGCCTCGAGTTGGTATCAAGCCAGAAACAAAAGAAACACCACATTAACCACAGTTTCTTGGATTTCAGAAAATATTTACCTTCAGTTCACTTATGCTGCTTAGAAGAAGGTTAAACCCAGGTTCACTCCTACCTGCTCGCTCATTGCTAATCCATACCATGAACTGATCTCCGAGTGAATTCTCTCCATTAGACATACTACGATGAGCCTGATAACCACATACTAGTGCCTCTAATCCATGGGTGCTCCAGCCCTACCACCATGCCACTCACACGGTTGCTTTACGTGCACTTGTTTTAGACTCAGGGCATGAAACGAGGATCCTGGTCCAAATTTACAAAGTTGTTTCTAGACGTCTCCAAAAGCCATTGGTTTCAGTGAAGGTTGGGTTTGCATATATATCAGAGGATTCTCCTTGGGAATAATTACAAAACCTTGGTAACCTGGACGTATTAAGATCTGGGAGATACACCTTTGAAAGCATATTGTCCAGGTACCCCGCACAATTCAGAGTGTCTCAGTTGGCTTTTCCTGAAGTTGGACAGGATATATTTTTATCCCAGGCTTGTAAAATTTGAGATTAAAACCCCAAACAATGTAAGAATTTATTATTTCTGTCCAAAATAGAGAAAAAAACAAATTATGGTACTTCTCAAGAACAGAATCCATCCTTTTCTTTTCACCAAAATGTTCAAATGATTCATCATTCAAATAATTTGATATCAGAGATTTTGCTTCTGATTTAGAATAGTAAATTCACATTTTAAATCCAAACCTTTTAAATGAAATTAAAACCCTTAGTTCAGAGAATGATGAAATGAAGTATGTGGGCAGTTTCATAATTCTGTAGTGTTATCCAAATGGGAAATTTCACCTTCCTGCCGAAAAGCTTGTTTTCATGGCAGCATTTTTCTATGGAAAAACATTATTCACAAATTCAAAAAGGTTTTGTGCTATAGTATTTTCTTATGTACAGTTAGGATAGATGACAAAAGCAAACTGTGTTTATATTGACTGAGAAACAAATTATCATGTCCCATCTTGGGGCTCTTTATGTTGTTATTTTTCAAAGCATTTCACTATGTCCAAGAGTCACATCTATATATACACTTGATTACTTTTCTGCCAGGAGGACACTCTACACTACAACCCAAAGTAAAATAAAACAAAACAAAACAAAACAGAACAAAACAAAACATTAAGGGTATTACTATAGCTACATCTGTGGTCCGAGCTTTGGGGAAACATTTTTTGCCTCATAAATCTGCTAAATAACAAATATCAGACTCAACAAAAAGTGTCATAAACTTTATTTTCTGATATTATTTAATGTCCACTCAACAAATCTACACTTCTACAGGACTCTGCAAAATTACTTTCTGGTTTTCATGTACTTTCCCAGACCAAAAATTCATCAACATAAAACAGACGACAGCATTAGAAGAGTGAAATTTGCCAGAGATGACTTGTTAAGTCTTCTTTTTATAACAAAATAAATCTGAGGCCAAAGGAGAATGGTTTTGTTTGACACGTTAGTTCCTTTGTGTCAGTAAGTCAGTCCACAGACTGGGCTGGAACATCCTTGTCATAAGCACAGCATATTTTAGAAACGTAATGGATGTGTCCCTGCTTACTTCTTTATAGGCCATAAACAGGGAGAAGCACAGACCTGCAGAGGGTTTCACTTGGCCTGTTACCTGGTACCTTACAGGTATCAGGAGTGTCACGTTTGGCTCCTCTCCTTTTGCCGATGGCTCCCCAGAAACCTGTAAGACTTTTGCTTGCGTGCACAACCCTTTCATTGCCCTATCTCCCTTTGGTCAAAATGCAGTCAAGTCTCTGATGTTGTCACCAATGCACAAACTTCACAAGTTTTATGACACCTATTACAAAAACCCTTCTCCATTATTTAAGTTTTCACTCACTTGTTTTTTGTAATTATGCTTATTGTACCAGTATTCTATTATCAGCGTTCTTACATACTAAAATATGTTTTCCAAAATCAAGAAACATTTAGAAAAACAAAGGTAATGTGTCCCCTTCACGTCTTAAGGCACACGTTTGCACTAGTTATCTCTGTGTGTGTGTGGGGAAGAGGAGGTTAGGAGAAGACCGCCTTAAGCCCCCTTCCCTGCTGTGTTTCTCTCCCACACCTCATGGATGCTCAGCCTTCCTGTGCAAGAGAGGAGCTGGGGATGCGGGTGATGCCTGGACAAGACCCATAGCAGCATAACCTCTTGTGTTCTACACAAGCAAGGAGACCTTCTGGTATCACTGCTTACCCCCTACCTAGGAAGCAGGTGCTGTTGGTTGCTGTTGGGTGAAGAAAAGCTCAAGATTAAAGTACGACTAAATCTGGTGAGAGCATCAGACTAGTCACTGTTCTGGGGCTGAGAGAAAAATCTGTCCTCATCACTAGGCCAGCCTACACAACTTTTCTTGCTTCCTGCCATCAGGCCTGAGATCCAGTGTTGGTAATTATAATAGTCATATAATATGTAGTATATATAGAAATACTATATTATAATATATGTCATATTATACATGGTTACATATATACATATTTAATTATAATGGATTACAAAATACAAGCTGTCCAGTGGCAAAGATTCAACCTGATTTTGACGTTGAGCATGTTCAGATCAGCTGGTCATGTAGAGGTAATTTTCCCCTTTTTCTTCCCTCATTCTCTACTGACAGAGAATATATTAACAGCAGGTCTGGTACTCAAATAAACCATACGGGGAAATAGAGGCAGGAAATAAAGCTGGGGCTCCCCAAGTCAAGTGCAGTGAGCTAACTCCTGTCCCTCTGACATGTGTAACACAGCTGTCAGACATAAGCAATCTTTTTCAGTGCTCCTGGACATAACTCACATACATAAAAACATGTCTCCACTGGAAGACACTAACATCGAAGTTAAGATCAAAATTAAGATAAATGTCACTAAACTAATATTAAAAAAAAGGATGTTGAAATAATTGTGAAGATTTATGGTCTTTTTCCACTTGTCCCCGGTAATTTCCTGAGTCACGCTGGGAACATGGACTAGGATGTAGTGACAGAAACCTGCCACAGACAGAATCAGGTTTGGTTTTACATATTTCCCGTAACATGACAATTGTCTAAAGCTGCTAACAAAGCAGCCCCTCATCAGTAAACCCATGGAGAGGTGAAGTTAGATTTTACAGCTGTCGGGAGAAAACCAAAACAGCGGTTCCCTGAAGTGATTTAAATCATCCTCTGCCTATCTAATATGTAACAAGGGTCCCTTGCTCATGAAAAAAGCAAGAAGCACCCTCCTCCCTCCCTCCCCTCCCACTGTCTCCAGCTCTGTCAGTGCGATTCCTGGTGAACACCTTCCAGGTGATCCTGTAAACACCCCGGGGAAGAATCATAGAATCATAGAATAATTAAGG
>NW_009209623.1:0-8891 GCF_000690835.1 Fulmarus glacialis
GGGAAGGGAGAGTTTGAGCAGGTGGAGGAGGAGGACATGGGCTGGGGTAAAAGGTACGTGCTGCATCCCGGCAATTTGGGGGTAAAGGTGCTGCCTCTGGGTTTACAGCCCGGGGAAGGTCCCCTGGTAATGAGGAGCCTGCTGTGCAGGGGGGGTGGGTGTGGGAAGGGTGGAGGGGAGAGGGATAAGGCTGGAGAAAGGAGGGAGAGCAGGGGGACTTCAGCATCCTGCCAGACTTCAGGACCTGCCCCTTGTCTTTAACCCTTTCTACTCCACGAGGAGGAAACCAGCCCCTTTCCCTGACAAAACCACCTCCCTACCTGCTCTGGGGTGCTGTCTCCCCATCAGTGGAGGGGCACAGACCTGCCCCAAGGGGCAGAGGTAGAAATCCCAGCTGCCCTCACGTTCTGTCCCTCTGCCTCAGGGAGGGTGAGGAGCACCCCGTTCCTCCCCCCAGGGACTCTCCAGGGCACCTCCATCCCCTTCCCTTGGCCTTCTTCCCCTTTACTCCCTTCCCTTCACCTCATCCAGCCCTTTTACCCTCATTTCCACACCTCCAAACCTCTTTTTTTCTCAAAAAAAACTTCTGAGGGAAGGGGAAAAGGGAAAAAATATATTCATTCGGGGGAGCTGAACAGCAAGCCCCGGCTGTGGTGGAGCACAGCGAACCAGCCTCTCCTCGTCCCCAGCCAGCACTGCAGCATTGCTGGCCAAAGGCATCTGTGACATCTCCAGTTAAGCAGGGACTGGAGCAAAGGGGCAGCTGGGGCCTGAAATGCTTGTTTTTAGCCGACAGGCGGCTATGCTGGATTAGCACGGTGCATGCTCCGAATGGAAATCTCTCCCTTTCTCTTTCCAGCCTTTCAGGAGTTTGTTTGGCTGGTTTGTTTTCCTTCAAGAAGGTTTTCTTGCTCCTCCGAGTCCCCCAGGAATTGCTTCTCCATTTCTCTTTCTCCAGCTTCTCTTTCTCCAGCCCTCGCAGGTGCAAGCAGGAGAGCGGAGAGCTTCGGTGGGAACCAGAGGGTGCTTGCCAAAAGGAGCCCACGCAAAGCTGCAGGTCCTGCTCCTGTGAGTCCCATGGGGCAGCTCTGCCATGCCTTTGGGGTGGTGGGGGACGTGGGGAGCGCTCGCCTTCCCTGCCCTGGGGTTGGGGAGGTCAGGCAGAGCAAGGTGCAACCAGGATCTCTCCTGTGTTGTAAGGTAAAGAAGCTCAGCACAAGAAAAAAGTATCAGAAAGTGTCACAGACAAAATTAAACCCATTTCTAACCCCCACTGCTGCAACGGGGCATGATGGAAATCTCATCTTTGTGGGAGTGGAGAACTGGGCTCGATGTAATGAAAAGTTTCGCTGTCTCCCATTTCTATGCAGTCCTAGGTAGAGAGGTCCATGAATCCGCAGACCCTCATTTCACAACAGTGTAAACATGACCTATGCCTTAAAAATATAGAGAAGAGTGGGCTGATCTCCCCATTTCTCACTGTGTCCCCTCCAGGAAGAACTGGGGTGAGCTGCAACAGTGAACAGGGCATGTGAGGAGTTGGTCTGTGCAATTGGGTGAGGTAAGCAAATGTAATAACTCACCTGGTCTCTTTGGTTTTGCACATCTGTGAAGTGATTAAGAAGAAAGAACTTTATCATAATGCACAGAGATCTGTGAAACTCACTGCTGCAGGATACCTCCAAGGGCAAAGAAGTCCGTTTGCGGAGCAAGAGATGCTCTCAGCACACGAAGTCTCTTAAAGTCTGAGTTTGGGGAGACATATACTCTTCCTTCCATCCTGCCAACATAACCGAAACATGTAATCCCTGGGGAGAATGACCTATTTTATACCAGTCTACCTCTAAGTCAACTGGTTTGACCAGTCTTTAGGTCATTTTCCATTCTGGCCCACTCATGTGGTGAAGAAGGGCAGCCCTTAGGTCCTCAAGCAAAAAGGGCAGTATCACGCTGGGGAGCAGACCTGGATGAGCAGCCAGGCCATGGAAAGGGAAGGAGAAGTTGCATTAATAGGGTTTTTCCCCTCGCCAGTCTCCATAATTCCCAAAGGTGCCTCTGAGTCACTGAGGCCACAGCACTGGAACACACTGAAATGTAAAGATACCTTTGTGTTGGTGGTTGTCCCCCTCGGTCCCCATGTATGGACCTTGCTGGGGCCGTGCTGCCCAGCCCTGGGGCAGTACTATTTATTTATGGTACAGAAAGCCCTGCAACAGAGATTCCAGTCCCATTTTGCTTGAAACTATGCAGATATAACCAAAAGGCTGAAGTCAACCTAAAGTGGGAATTCCCAATCCCACCAGGATGCGGTGCGAGGACTCCTGCGGTAACTCAGGGCAGATATGGGCGCCATCAGGACCTTCAAGTGTCATTGCCAGAGGAAAGAGAAGCAGACAAGACTAGCAAAAACAGATTACAAAGCACAACAGCTTCTGGGACATACCATCCCCAGACCACCATGGTGGTGCTAATAAGGCCAACCCACCCATAACACTTCTTGGGGAAGTGCTGGGTGGGTTTTAGGACAAACACTGGCTTCGCTGTGCAAAAACACAACCAAGAGACAACGATCGTTCTCCTCTCCTCTAGACTCTTGTTGCCTTTGCCTATGGTCTGTTTTCTGTCTGGGCTTTGTAGATGGCAAGGCGTGAGTTGGATCCAACTGTAACTCTCTGCTTCTCTCTGACAAAGGAAAACAGCAAACTCAATACAGTTAAGCAATCCCTCTACCCTGACACACACTTTGAATTTAGACCGTTCACTTATTGCACAGAAAAGGCTCTCGTCTTCAGAGACAAAACTGGTCAAGATCAAAAAGGGATGGGGTATGTCTATGGTTAAATGCAGCATCCCTGGGAATCTGCAAAGAGATTTTGGGAGAAGGAATAAGCTGCACACTTCAAGGGCCTAAGCCTCTCAGACTACAAAGTACATGAGGGAGACATGAAATAGAGAGCAAAACATCTTCTATCTGCCCAATTTTTGCACTTTCTTTTGAAGCACCTAACACTGATGGGAATAGGCTGTTTGGGCTGCTGGTTGTTCAGAGCTGGTTTAGATTTGTTAAGTCTGTCTTCCCATCTCCCACATTGTGAAGGTAAGCTTCTGGTCCCATTGGGTTAATGTATCTGCCCCTAAAATCTGCTGGAAGCATAATTACAATGTAGAGAAACTGAGCCCAGTTTGTTGGAAGAGTCCCCTCCCGCCAGTGGCAGTCCCAGCCATCAGAGGTGTAAATGAGGATGGCAAGGAAAAAAAAAGGGATTGTCTGGGCTTCCTAGGGGATCTGTTTGAAGAGGATAACTGCAAAGCAGGACAGCTTGTAAGTAATCAGTTTACTTCCCCTCCAGCAACAGATACCACTGTGTTTACATCTATAACACCTTCCATTGTGTCTCGCTAAAGATCTGCTTGAAAATTTCCAATTTCCAGCCAGCCACATCCTTCTGCCGAAGGGTGACATGGAATAACTCAACTGGATACAGGGCTTGAAAGGGATTTTCCCATGCCTTTCTCTTACATGACTGCTGGCTTGCGGTTTCTCCCTCACTTTTGTTGTTGCTGTCGACTTTTTAATTTTTTTTAATGAATTTTCATTCCTGTGGTTTCTGCTGGCAGGGGCTGCTCAGGACTGTTAATGCTCACATCATCACACGTCAAACCCAGCAATCACAGCCTCTCGTAAGTGCAAGAGAGAAAACTCCTATTCCTCCTCACATGGGCTGTATTTATTAAGTGAAAGAATGGTCTGTGTTCAGGGAGTGCCTTTGCTCAAAGACCTCCATTCTTGGACAACATGCTGAGAGACTTCTCCTAAACCAGGAATTTAGCGTTAAACCCATTTTATAGAGTTGTAAAGTGAGGCAAGGCAACAGTCCCAGCTTCCCAAGTGACAGCATGGAAAATCCTAACTCCAGCCCTCTCCCCTGACCAGTCTGCTTTTCACACGAGGGCCAGGGGACAACTTCATGGAGCCCAAAGAGGGGTCCTAGTGAGGGGAACAAGCACATACATGGTCATGGCCAGTGATGGTGGCTGGAGCTTAGATGAGTGACTGCACTGTTGGTGAGGAAGCCAAGCCATCACCAGGGTCCCAAGCTCTTGGATCATCAGGGGAGAGGATAGAACCCCTCTCTGAGAGCATTTGTGGTGCTGGGTCTGGCAGCAGGAAGGATGTTCACAGCCTAGATGTTCACAGCTCCTCTCATCTTCTCTAGAGCTTTGCACTCATCCTGATCTTTACTTTTCCCCCCTCCCTGCCTAGGAAAGGAAGGGGTGGGGAGGAGATGATGGTGAAGTCCTCCTGCTGCCTTCCCACTCCACATCAATTCACTGTGGCTCCAGCCCCCTTTCCCCCCTTCCCCATACCTCCTTCATGTGTCCATTCCCTTGACATGCACACTCTTGTGAGGATCAAAGGAGCTTTACACAGTACTCTTGGCCAGAGTATGGAGAGAGAGGGACCCCTCAGCCCTTCTTTTCCAGCCTGAAGGCAACAACTCCTGCCCTGGTTCCCAGCCGTGGTCCCCCACCACCCAACAGAGATGCTGGGCTCTGAGTGCATCCCCCTTTGGCTCCGGGGATTTGAGTGGGGAGGGTAAGAGATGGAGGGACACAACAACCCAGTTCGCCAAGGGGTGAGCTTCAGAGAGACCTTCCCTTTGCAAGGACTGGGGAAGAGGAAAGTCATTATATGTGAAAGCTTTTTCCCCCCAGCTTGACCCTAATTTTGCAAAATCCCCCCTCCAGCCAGACCCACAGGGATGAATGAGACATCCTAAATACCCCAGGACACTTTAGGGTTCTGTGAATTGGCACCCCCTTCCCACCACTGTCCTAGTCTTGAGGCTTGCTTTCCAGACTTTTCATGTTTCCGTTCCTGGGTGTCCATGGAGAGCTTGGTAAGACATCGCAGAGCCATCTTCTGCAGACTCCTGTGGCAAGGCCAAAAGTTGGTGGAGACCCAGGAACCAGAGGCTGAGAACCAGTAGTCTGAGGATAAAAGCAAAGTGTACTTTTAGAGAGGGGGAAAAAAAAAAGGAGATTATTTTAATAAGTAGGAAGCTGTTAAAACATTGAAGATGTTTGTCCTAGAGGGAACTGCGTTGTATCTGCCTGCATTACGGTGGGGCACAGAGTGACGCTATTTCCAGTGAAGTCAAAACCGGAGGATCCTAAATGGTCACATAAAGGGAATTTCTCCAACAAGTTCTCAGCTCTTCCTTACCCTTGTTTGGAAACTGTATTCACAAGAAGGAAAGCACTGAACACCTTCTAAAAAGAGCAATGTCAATAATAATTACAGCGTCTTTTCCCACAATAGCCGTTGGAAACTGCTAGCCACTTTTTTAAAACCTCGGTTAGCAGAAAAGGTTTCTTTGATAGTGTAAAAGCAGATTCGTTTGCAGGGCTCGCCTTGCGTATGTGTTTCCCAAGCAGAGCTATAGATGGCAGTACGTAGTATTTACGGAGTTGTTTCCCCAAGTAAATCTCCTTATTTTAGCAGAAAGCGAGAGAATTTCATTTCCTTGTAGTTACAACACACTCAGAATGAGAACTCCTAAATCAATGCAGAAAGTGGAAGTACACAGCAAGAAAAGCCTTCTTGCCTGAGTACTGGCAAACGGAGCTTGAAATGTAAAATACCTCTGTGTTGTATAGGATTGTCTATCCCCTTTCACAGGGATGATACCTAGAGAGTTGAGCAGGAAAACAATTTTCCGTACTGGAAAAAAGTTTAAGATATCTCAATTGGCTGTCACAAAAATTTGAAATAAACTCAAAATCCCAGGATCACTTTCACAAGCCAGTAGTTAAGCATGGCATGTGAATTTAATTCAAGCCAGTCAAAATACTTTATTTTATTTCAACTTGTATTTCCGCTTTGTTACTGCTTTAATATCACTAGGTTAGCTTTCAGAATTCAAAATAATTTTAAAGTAATAATGTTTGGGGGGTTTTCACAAAAATACCAACACTCCTTTTCTCCTTCATGTAGTAAAACACTCTTTTTCCACAAACTGAAGTCTAATTTCAATGAACTGACACCTCTAGCCCAAAAAGAGAGTGAAGAACCATACTGAAGAAATATGCAACTTGTTGCAAATTTCTTTCCCTTCCTGCTGGGTATTCGGTGTACTAAAGTTTCACAGTGAAGGGAATTTATTAATTGAAGCTTAGGGTAAAGAAATGCCTAAGCTTCCTGACTACATGAGTACTGGTTTTGCATCAGATCTGCTAATGCCTGTGACAGAGTTGGGGTAAACTCACATATTCTTCACCCTTGCAGCAGAAGCAACGACCCTTACACCTGAAGTTAAATAAAAAAACTTTGAAATGGAGGAAAAAAAGTCTCCTGCAGGAACACTGCCTCTTTCCACATTTAAAATTCCCCAGAGCAATGAGCCCACTAAAAGATGGCATCTCCAACAGTCATTTCTAAATAATCCCAGCTAGCAAATGACCAAACCTGTAGATCATCTTCTTGCCCCCGTGTTCCCAGCACCCAGGGACTACGTCTCTGTTGGTTTACATACAAGGATCCAAGTCAGTTTTTCACTGATGTCAGAAAAAATAAGCAAAAAAAAGTCTCCAAAAGTTCACACAATGGTGTGTTTCCAGCCTCATTTTGCAGATTCAAGCAATTCAAATCATCTCCCAAGTCTAACTCTTGCAAGGCCAAGTGCTTCCAGGCTGCCACAGAAACTAATGGAGTTGGAGAGTGCTCAGCGCTTTTTAGGATCTGTTCCTTTTATGCTGACATGTATTAAAATCTGTGGTTTTCCCACAGCTGTGTTTGACCCAAGCATGTTTTCTATGTGCCGAAATCAAAGGCAGATCCCATAACTGTATAGCTTATTTGACTAAGCATATCTTCTATATGCTGTAACACAAGGTTGATCCCATAATGCTTATTGAACTTACCTTGGAAGACCTTCAATAGAAGGTGGGAGTAATCCTGAGTAAGGGAAGAAAAAAAAATGACCTTAAGACTAAATAAAGCATTCACCCAAACTCAGCCCCGTAACCTTTATGTTTGCGTTTTTTGCCTCAGACGTAATTATAATGGGTGCTGGGACACGTCTGTTTACGATAATGGAGAAGCCATTTATCAGTCAGCCTCTCACTGCCTCCTGCCATAAATCACTGGGATCAGTTGGAACAAGCCTGGCTGTTGAGCCATTTGGTACCAGCGTACAATTCACTCCTCGATGCTACAGGTGTTTATAAATACTCCGCAGAGGCTTCCAGCGAAGTTCAAAACTTCTGCAGGCGAAATGCTATTTCTAAATGCAATGACCTGTGATCTATTTTACTTTTTGATGGCAACATGCTCTTTTAGAATTTACCCACTCCCCGCTGATTTTTCTAGGGCATTCATTTCAGAGACCGGCTGTTCGCATTTGGTTGTGCCCTGTTTTTTTAGCAGTGCCACAGCAGCCAGATTCTTCAGTCCCACAACACCTCTCTAGAGCAAGGCAATTCCTACGTTCCACATTAGCAAGGGAAAACGGTGAATTCACATGGTGAATAAATGCTTTGCCCCAGGTCATATGGGAAGTCTGTGGCAGAGGAGGTAATTGAACCCAGGCTTTCCCAGGCTCAATTTGACCATAAACAATTATGAGAATTATTACAACGATTGAATTTTTTACCCCCCTCTTCTCCAGAAACATGCCATGATGCTGCATGAGTCCTTCTCTGCTTTCTCTGTATAACATCCTAAAATTTTAAGATTATTCCCTTTGAACGGAGTTCAGCAACCGTTTTGTTGTTGGAGCTCTTCTAGGGAAGACTTTTCTCCCTTCTCACAGCTGTTTTCTTTAATCTGAAAATAAGTCACTCCAGACAGAAAGAACATGTTTTTCTCACTCTGAGTGTTGAACATAACATCGTGACTTGTGCATAAAGCCTGTTTCAGTTACGAGGATCTTTCTTCTGTCCTGTTAAACGTAAACTTCTGTGAAATCCATACGTACTCGGGGACAGAACAAGAGAACAAACTTAAATGTTTAAGTAAGCTTAAAGGACACAGTCAGGTAATATTAAGCTCAAAATATACAAGCAATGCAACTGTTGTGTGGGGTTTTCTTTCTGTTTTTTTGCTTTTCCTTCTTATTTTGAATGACCCTCAAGTTTTGTAGCCCACTGTACTTCTAGAAATGCATGCTGCAGTTTGGGTGACACCTAACTCATTATTTTTATGTACTTTAATGAAAAGCAAGAACATTTGCACTCAAGGACCTTCACCCGTTTCCCAGCATTTCTTACTCCACACAAGGGAGACCACAGACTGTAGAAACCATCTCCCCTTCTGGTTAGAGAGGTGGTTTGGGTTTAGATGCAGCCTTTGGAGGCTGCTGGAAAATTTGGAAGGCAATCCGAGAGGCACATAAGAACCAGTGATGTGCCATTTATGCAGGGAAAAGCTGCTTATCTGCTTTGGAAAACATGGGCCTAAGGAGATTAAGACAGAGAGAACAATCATGGTCCAGAAGCGTGAGGATGGAGCAGATGACCCCGGGACCATTTCCAGCACCAGCTGTATCCCCAATCCTGCTTCACCTTCATCAGACTTGGCAACACAACCTAAAAGCCCACGTGCTGATTGCATTTGTCCTTTCCTTCTTCATAAGTAACATTTGCTTTCTACAATTCCTTCAAAGAAGGCTGTGCTATTCTGAGGCTCATTTAATATATATTGAACCATGTTTGTTCACTTGTTTTACCTCAAGACCCACATTTACAGTCAGATATTGCTAATTTCCTTCCCTGTCTTCCCATTCTTCACCACACAAAAGTCTCACAAGACTACAGAGAGTGCCTGAAGACGGGGACCAGATCAGCTGGAGAGCAGAATATACCCCCCATAATCCAAGAGGAAGCAGTTA
>NW_009209624.1:0-11538 GCF_000690835.1 Fulmarus glacialis
CTGGTGGGCGACCTCGACGCTCTCCTCACCGCCCTGGGCCTGCGGGAGGAGAGCTTCGCCGTGGGGGCCCTCAGCAGGGTCGTCGCCGCTGAGCTGGCAAGCTACGCCCCGGCCAGAAACAGGAGGAGGACGGCCACCAACAAGGCCTCCCTCGTCTTCGTGGACAGGACGTTGGACCTCGCCGGTAAGAAATCCACCACTGGTGGACCCTGCGGGCCCACATCCACCCCATCAGGAGGGTTTCAGGTAGTTGCAGGAGTCCTCACGGCCTGGGAGCACGTGTAACACCATGGCCGTGGTGGCTGCTCACACATCCTTGCTCCCCAGTGGGTCATGGAAACCAAGAGCGAAGCAGAAGGCTCTGCTGGAGGGTTTGTTTCTGGCACTTCTACTTTGCTGCAAACTAGAGACCTTAGCTGTGCCTGTGGGGCATCCCAAGGTGTAAAGAAAATGGTCTGCACGTTTCAGACTGTGCCTCGTGGATTACTGCGAAGCATTTCCCGGTGTATCTGCTCGTCACCCTTAGCATTAAACCTATCTAAACAGATATACATCTATATATACACTTAGCTATATTACATGCCTGAAAGTGTCTTTGTATGTGTGTGTGTATATATATATGGTTTTTATATGCTATCCATTATACTTAGTCTTTGAGTGAAGCAATTGCACATGGCTGGTGGTGTTAACTTGGAAAACATTATGTTTGAGTGAAAACAATACAGAATTGTTTATACAACACTTTCTGGGAAGCAAATGAGTGTAAGGATGAACCACATGGTAAATTTAATACTGCCAATTAATGCAGAATTGATGCAAAAGTTGAGAAGTGTAGAGTGGTGTGAGAGTCCACTGGGAAACTGTATTGTAATCAACCTGCAAGCTTGGTAAGCGAGGTAAAGTCTTTTAAGCTGGTAAGATGTGATATCAAAAGGGCAGAAAGTCACCAGCAAGATGCTGGGCCAGTGACCCAGAAAAAATTTGTATCAGGCTTTCACTTCTGGAATAACCATCTTTCAGAGGAAACAGTAAACTCAGAGAATAATTGATACAGGAGTGGCTGCATTCGCTTACCCCATCATATTATTGATAGACCTGCTCACATATACAGTGTGTGGGCCTGGTTCTGTTTGCACTATCTGTAGCAATAATTCAGGTCATAATTTTGCCACCACATGTCCCATAGCAAGTGCTTGGTGCAATGGTGCACCTGCAGCTCATCTGTTTCTGAATTTTCTTCTGTCTTTCCCCCCGCCCCCCCTCAATTTTGGCTTTGTGTATCCTTGCACTGCTATAGCGTTCATAGCTGTCAACAATGTGCTGAAGAGCAGCTATGGATCTGGACGGTTAATGCTGTGCTGTGGTTGGGAAGATTGCTGGGAAGACTGCAGGAGACTGGACATGGATGAAGAGGCCCTGAAGTGAAACTCTGAGAGGAGTGCCCGTTTGGGGTGGGAACCAGTGAAACTGGACAAAAATTCCCACTCAGGTGGTGGGAAGAATTAAAAACGATAAAAGGAACTGGAAATTGTGGGTGACAGGGAGCTGCCTCACAAGGAGACTGTCGAGGAGGCATGAAGAGAGATAATTGGTACCAGCTTAAATCTGGGAAGTGAAGTCTGGGATCTTGTACTTCAGTAGGAGAAGGTTTTTCGGAGAAAATGTCAGGGCTGTGGTGGGGCAGCTTTGGAGAGGATGCATGAAAGCTCTTGGAGTAAGGATGAGAAATTAAAGTATTCATTTTTTTAGGAATATATTCTCTTCAGTATCTGTAACTGAAACCAAACATGCAACCATTCTTTTGTTACCAACAAATGTCTCCAGAATTCATTGACAGTTTCATTGAAGCCTTCCTATGCTTGGGACATGATACCATACTCTTGCCATCAAGTACAGTGCAAACTGAAGGAAGAAAAGTCTAGTACGTTTCAGAGGTAAAGCACTATGTGGACCTGAATTTAGTGCCGCACAATGAGATTTGCTTCATTGGTTTGCTAGAAATTGTATAGTAGGAAGTACACGAAAAGAACAGCATTTAAGTTGTGAAATCAGTTGTCGAGAAGTGGGAAATGGCAGAATTAAGTTGTACCTGAAACCTTAATTTTCTTTTATATACTCTCTCCCCTGGCACCCTACCTCCAACTCCACTGCTTGGCCTTCAGGTGAATGAGTCTGTTGAATTTCAGCCTTACACTTTGTAAAAGCTAAAGCTTCCTATCTGCAAGTTTCCGGCTTGGTATTGGCAACTGGGCCACTGGAATTTTTTTTCAAGCTATGATATGTATTTGCAGTCAGCAGTGTAAAAATAAATAATTTTTTTTCAAATAACAGCTGGTGAAGGTGGAAGTCTTTGAGGCAGACTTTCTCATTTGCAGCTCATTTCAGACAACTTTTTAAATCTCCCCTCTCTAAAAATGAAAGATTTTTGGATTTGATTTGTAAATGTCTTGTTGATACCTGCATCTTGTCCAACATGTGGGCTGCAGATATGAGAAATGGTTATGTATCCATTAATCATGAGAATTCTTTCATATTCCAAGCACTTCCACAAAAACCTGGAAGTTCATTAAGGGTAGGTGCTGGTCTACTCTCTGATTAAGTCAGGCTACTGCTTTGAACCAGGTGACTTTGAATCACTCTGAATAGGCTATCAGGAGGCAAATATTTTCTAACTCAAAGACCTGGATGGAATACAGCTTTAGGTACCTCTAGAAGATGTCTAAAGGACTTGCACTAACAGATGTCTTATTTTTGGCTCACGTTCCATTCTCATTAGAACAAATAAGATGTTGGGCTAGAAAACCAAATAGTTTTCAGTAATACCAATTGATTTCTAATAGTAAAAATCAAATTGTCTCAGAAGTGCCTTTTCTGGTGCTGCAATTGCAGGGAAAATTCTCGTACTTAAATAAATGTGAAGAATTTTCTACTTTAAAGAACATATTAAAGACGTATTCAGTACATTTTGGTAAAGAACCTCTGCTGCCAATGTCAAGAAACTGTATTATCTTTGTTGTGACATTTATTAAAAAAAATAATTAGTCACATATAAAATGGCATGTTTTTCTATGAAAAAAATCAGAAGGCATCTAACTGACTAGGTTAGCTTTCTAGGTTCCATGAAGCAAAGAATCTCTTCCGAGCTATTAGTCTAAATTGAGCTCTTTTGAATACTTTTTATAATCTAATTTTTTTTGTGTTCAGCATTACTTATGCATGCTGTATTTAATGAATAGAGGGGAAAATACTGAATTAGGGTAAATAATTCTCCTTTTTGTCCTTTATGGCATAACACTCAGCTGAGCTGTAGCGGGGATCTTCTTTTTATGGCCTTTGCTGCCCTCACTGCAGTGGCACGGCTTCAGCTGGGAATGGCATGGATAGTGCCTATCCCTGCAGTGTAGGATCTTACGGATGAAGCAGTGCCCCAGAAGGTGGAACATGTGTGTTTATGCCCTGGGGAGATCTCAGGCTTAGTACTTTGTGCTCACTTCTTGAATTCTGATTGTATAAAACTTTGTTACTGGTGCTGTCCCCAGTCTGTATGTATGTGGAGTGCTGCTTTTGTTTGCCTACTTATTGTTTTAAAGTTCACTACCTTTGCTTTAAAAAGCAGAATAAATCCTCCCAGCTAGAGTGGTGCTCTGATAAATGACACTGGTTAAAGTCAGAGCTAACTCTGGCACCTTAATTGCTCTTTATTTTTCTCCTCTAATATTTGCACCCCTAAATATTTGCATTGTGATACGATATTGTAACCCCTTGCTCCTTCCACGTGTTTCTTAGTCACCACCTTGCCAGCATTCACACCTTTTATGAAGCAGTTTTTCCAGCTTCCCAGATCTCCTTTTTCATTCGTAAGCTCATTGATACCTTTCAGATACTAGTGTTCAGAACAGCTTCATGCGTTTCTCTTTCCAGTCTCTTGGTGCTTTGCAGCATTTGCGATGTGGGCTGTTGTAAGCGCAGGGAATAGTGAGGTCTCACCCACTCGTGTGTGCAGGTGATTTTGAAATGCAATACTGTGAGCAAAAGACAGAGAAGAATGAATAGCAGGGGGGCGCCTGTGCAGTTAATGTATAGCTTTGTGTGTGAGTGTTGCTGAAGTTGGATATTTCAGTGCCATCAGCAACAGCACTTCTATCTTCCTTTAGCACTTTTGCACGTATCAGTCAAAATCAGAGGAATGTTTGCCCACAGCCAAGGCTGCAAACTCAGGTTTAACTTTCTGTATCATCTCACTCACTGTCAGCCAGGCATCATCTTTGCATCACACCCTTGCGCTGGTTGTAATGTTTTCAGCCTTTTAACAGATACAAAAAACACAGTTCAGGCACTCGTCAACGAAGTGTGGATACCATTCCCTTTCAGTTCCTGGGAGCAGCCACAGCGACAAGAAAGTCGTGGTGTGCCTTAATCGTCCTACCGCATAATCCCATTCATAGAGGAGGATGAGGGTGAAGAGTAATGTAGCCCCGTGCCTTTCTGGTAAAGTGTGGTTCTGACAATATATCTTTTTGATTATTTTTGTTTTAAACTGTTTGTAATTGTCTGTCTATTTCTTTCATTATGTCTGTCATGTTTCTAATTTGGAGCACTTTACTCATGCTCTTTTTGATTGCAGCGTCTTCCCAGTTGATGCATTGGTGGATTGACACTAATGTCTTTTTAAAGGAAACAACCGTGTTTTTTTCTTCCTTATCATGTAAGCTGAGGCTTTGAAAACATAAATACTGAGGCCTGTAGAGTACAGTAGTCCCCTTTTTATGAATCAGGCTGGGGCTTTGACACAGGAGGCGACTGATGCTTAAATTACTCTGGTTACTTGAGGTTGTAGACTGCAGCTCAGTACTGAGGGTCAGGGTGCAGCCTCTGCCCTGCCATGGTTTGTAAAGATTCTGCTATTGTGGAATAGGCACACAATTTTTTATAATAGGTTTTTAAATGCTTCAGACGTTTTATTTGTTATAGAGGCTTTATAGAGATAAGCAAATAAATGGAATTAATTTTGCCTATTTAAAAAAAACTGTAGGTGGCTAGGTCAGTGCAGGGGACTTGGAAATCACATGAGCCTTGACCAGATGTTAAGTGTTTCTTATCTCCAAATTTACTACTCTTCACATATGTTGCAATAGCTGGCTGTGAGAGATGGGGAATCTCATATTTCTATGGCAGCATTCTGATGCTGCTGTGCTTGGCTGTGGCCTTCCTTGCTCCTACTGCTGGGCTACAAGTTTTTTGGTTTTTTTGGAGGAGGGGGGTTGTGATGTTTGGTTTTTTTGTTGTTTTGGTTTGGCCAGCATAGTGGGACAGATAACCTACTACTTTGATGTTCCTTCGTCTGTACAAAGGAGAAGGTAGATCTGTCTTTTGGCAAGGTAGAAGGATGCTCTCGTTTGCCCTGAATGCTGCACAATGCTTCCTGGGAACACACAGGCTGCTTTCCAGCACTGTTTAACAGGGTCAGCTTAAAGCTAATGCTGGATGAAAGAATATGGCAAAACATTGATAAGCTTTGGAACTGGAGCTCCAAGTATCCAACTTCTTTCAAGGGAATAGGCGTAAGAAAGTTGCATCATAGGAATTGTCCCATTAGAGTCCTTTAGTGTAAAGTCTTCCTAGTGGTGATCTTATTCGGAAAAGCATTGGGTGAGTGTGCAGTGTTGAAACATCATGAAAACTGGGATAGGTTTGTCCGTGTATCTTTCCAAAATCACCAGTCCTGAACTAATCTACAAAGTAGTAAGTTTTTACTTACAGATGTTAAGAAAGTTTGATAGTGGGGACAAGGTATGCCTTGCATACTGTTTTGGTGCACACCGACTTACATTTAAACTTTGATTAAAGGAAAAACCCCCAGTAGAAATTAGCTGCATTAGTTGTTGGCTAGTGAGCAATGCCTTTGTAGGAGAACTGCTTTCTAATTCAAGCTCCTCATGTTTAGCAACTGACTTTAAAGTCTTCCCATTGCCCAAGCTCTCATGTTGCTTCTGTGATAACGCAATCACCCCTTAAATCTGCTTTTTATTGTTTGTTTTGTTTTTGAACCAGACAGTAGAACCAGTAGGAGAACATAAGAATTGGAGTACAAATGGTGTGATATAGAGCTGGTAATGGGCTTAGGAAAATATTTTCTTGTATGCATGTCATTGATCTCTTTTGGGGGGAAGGGGGGTGTAGTTGATGAGTTCCTGGCTGCTGTTAAAGGATCAGTTGGTCGACTTTGCCAATTGCCTACAACCTGTATCGAATGTCACGTATTTCAGTTTGTAACTCTTAATGAGAAGACAAAGTAAAATTAGAACAGTGTGATACATAAGATTTCCTGTATCCTCAAGGCTGGATATTAGCCTGGCGTGAAGATTCCTATTTTGCATTGGTCAGATAACTTTTCCTTGTCACTTTAACACCCGATCTGTGTGCACGTTGGCAGCATTAAAGCTACCAGCTGCCTTGAACACTGTTGGTCATGAGAAGCTGCTGAGCGGCCTGTTGGCTGTCCTCAAAAGTGATGAGCGGAGAGGATGGAAACCAGTCCCATGCACCCTGCTGAAGTCAGTGTGATTGAAAAGCGACTCCCTGTGATTTCTCGTCCTAGTTTCATGAGGTTTTTCAAGTCTTTCCAGCCTTGGTTGGTTTGCATAGTTGGTCAGGGGTGATAGGGATTTTTAAAAGCTCCAGGAGATGTTTTCTGATTGATTCGATGAGGCAGAGCAGAAGCCATTAGCGCCTGTGGTCCAGTGGGAGCCTCCAAGAAGTAGCAGTTGTGGGAAGGAGGCTGAGATGGCACTTACTAATTGTGGAACCAACTTAAATACACTGAGGCTTTCCCCCTCTGCCAAGGAGAAATGTTAAAAATAAAGGTGGGTTTACTTGCATTCGAGGTGTTTTTCCACTTTTAGCTAAATGTCTTGTCTAGCTAAATGTTACTCATGTGCAGCAAGTATGGAGAGATAGACATTGCTTCCAGTACGTGGGGGTGGAGGTTCAGAAGATTACCATCTGTTTTCCATGTCTGTAACTTTGCGAGTGTTGATAACTGCAGTGTGGCTGACAAGTGACTGACCTAGTAAGAAGAATGTAGGGATTTTGGAGAGCAGATGGCTTAGGGAGTCGCAAAGACAACCCAGCTCGTTTCATCTGTACGTCAGTGGTCTAAATTTGTTTGGGGATGGTAGAAAGGAAAGTTGCTGTCATTCTGTGACTACTACAATCTCTGGTGAAACAAATTGGTAATCTCAATCCAGCTGAGCAGCCAGGTGTCTACATTGCAGTACCACCACATGCTGGACACGTGTGCGTTCCTTGCCTTATGTGGATAGAGGCATTGCCAGCATGGAGATTGACTTTACTTTTCTCCTCCTTTTTCATCCTTACTTCTCTTTTTGACTTCTACTACAATTCGGAATAGTAGAAGTGGTTTTACAACATGGCTACATGGCTGCTGTAGACTTGCTGGAGACAACCTTCTGCTTATCCAAGAACAGTTAATAATCTGACCCCATTAATATTCTTGATGTAAGGGCCTCGTTTGGATTTCTGGAGCATGCAAAGCTGACTTCACCTGTTGAAACAGACTTCTGACTTTGGAAATGTTCAGAAGTGAGAATGTTCAGACAGGGAGCCACATGGACAGACTTTGGAGTGGGACCATAGCCTGAAAGATCTTTTTCCTGCCTCTCAAAGGTGGCTTCAGAAGTCCCCCTTCTCCTGAGAGTAATGCCAGGAGAAGACTACTAAGCTCAGCACTGGTGTCCAGCCCTCTGGTGATAACTGAACCGTAGCTAAAGTGGCAGAATACAAATACCTTCGACTTGTTCCTGGCTTAAAGGCAGTAAGGTTTCTGGTGCCCCTTTCCAACTTTTTCATCTGTAGTGTGCGTCATGTTTTTCTGCTTTGGCTTGGCTTATAGTCTTAATCCTTTGTAAGCTGGTTGTAGCACCTGTGTTGAGAGTTGGTGAATGGAAAGAAGAGCATGTGTGCTTGAAATCAGGAGATTTGAAGAAAATGTGCCAACTGGAATTCGGAGTTTCTCTTGGAACATGGTCAAATTGCCATTTTATACTATGTAACTTGGGTTGTTTTAGTCATTTCATGTTGGTTTCACCTGTGCTGCCCTCAGTCCATGTGGGAGCAATGACCTTGACAGTGGCATGTTGTTGGCAATTGTTTATTTTAATATTATGCCAGCCTATCTGGGTAGCTACATATGCAACCTGCATACAGCCTTTTTAAGCAGAGTCCTATTAGTTTAGAAAAGTATAGTTTGCGTGTGTGCATGTATATAGAAATATTTGCTTGCTTTTTTTAATAATCATTGCAAATCTTGTTTAACTAACAACTTTCTTATGCAAGGAGAAATATTTTGCATATATAAGTGCAAAATCATTGAATATCTAGGAGCTGTAAAGCTAAGTCTAATTTATGTGTTTTAAATGAATCTTTCTGAAATGTTATCAATACTTTTAACTTCAGACATTCCAGAAATTAATTTTACTTTTGTAGAAAAATATCTTTGAAAAGCTAATTGTGGTCTTGATGTTGTGACTACCAGTTGTCCTTCCCAAAACATGTGGTGGTTATTTTGCTCTTAGTTCCTTGTGCTTTTTCTTTTCTTTTTTTCTTCTAGTTATGTACCTGACAGTTTTGGGGTCTCTTTTTCTGTAGGAGCAGTTGGTCATCATGGCGACAATCTTGCAGAGAAGATACTTTCTATGCTTCCCAAGCTTCCCGGCCACAAGACCGATGTGATGGTTAACATGGTGGAACTTACGGCACTGCAGACTACAGATGAAACTTGCAATATTATAGCACCTGGCTGCTTAGCACAACCAAAGTAAACATTCTTTTTTTCTTTCTTTTTTTTTTTTTTTTTAAGATGTTCAATATGTCTGTTATCTTTTTGTGGGGGGAAAAAAAGGAATAGAGAACAAGTCTTGTATTTAAAAAAAAAAAAAAAAAAAATCAAGCTTACAGCTCCATCTGGTCCTAATTCTGCTGGAATATAATCAGTTTGTATGTGTGCATTAAGTGAGCGGGCCAGATAAGACTCCCGAAAGTGGGAGATTTTTCAGGACCTTTTTAGATTTGGGTTGTTTAAATTGCTGTAGATTACTGTAATAGAAATCAGTACAGATTAAACACCAAAAATTCTTCCTTGTGACATTTCTTTTTCTGCTTAAGTAACAGGTCATACAAACAGGTAGGTCTTAAGTGTGGCTTTCTTTTCCCATAAACCTCTTTATAAAGTGAGCTGCATGCTGACTTCTTGTTAGAGTGCCTGGTAACTTAAGGTTTTATCCCTGTTTTCAAACACAATACCTGTGGAGAAAGATAATTAGGCACAAATTGAGGTATACAGACAGCTTCATGAGGGCCTGTTTTTTTGCTTAAACAAGGACAACCTAAACTTCGAACAATTGTACTTAGCTGTTTATAATTTGCAGCTAAGACATTGCTTGTAAAGTACATCAGATTCGATGTTTCACTTTCTAAATTTAGTTGTCCAAACTGAAACCTTCCTGCAGCTTCTGTTACTATGCATAAACCAGGAAATACACCAGGTGCTGGTTTCACTCCACAAAAAAAAATTTTGCTCAGCATTGCTCTAGAAATTCATGCAGTGCAAAGGAGATTAAAAGTTCTTTCTCTTTTGCTATAATGTTCCCTCCATATATTAGAAAAGGGGTTTTCAAGATGGGCTATCTAATATAAAGTCTATTCTTCTTTTTTGACTCCTTTTGGTACTTCACACCTGCGCTCTAGTCCCTCTTCTCCCTCCCCACAAAGATTTCACAGAAGACTTTTCACTGTTCCAGCATATGTTCTTTATTTTCTGAGAGCCTCCAGATCCTTTGTCATCTTCCATCTCCCACATGTGCTGTAACTGGGTCCTGTTTCTAGGTTTCATGTTGCATAACTCCCCTTCCTTAGGAGTTGGAGAGGAAACATTTCCTCATATAGTGGACTCAATTGTAAGTTGCTGCTGGGGTGACTAACTTAAATAAAATTTGTTCTGGTTTTCTTCTCATTGGCTGCTTTCCAGCTGATATCTGAAGTAGAAGTGACATGTCCTTAAGATCTGTCTACACAACAAAATGAAGAGGTCATTGCCCATGGTAGACATGCTGTGGTAGCTGTTGTTTGTGCTAACTTTGAGTAGCTACCAGAAATAAAGAACATTTCTGGCAGCGTGGACTAGGGGAAAAAAAAGAGGTATTTATTGCCCTAAGATTGTTGACCTGTGCTACTACTCCATTGTTGTTAACATTATTGACATTGAGGAGACTAAAGGTAGTGCTAGTATGCCTTCCCATGCTAAAATTATGACTTCAGTCTTCTCTACAGTCACATTTTTAGGAATAGCCTGCAGAGTTTTATTGTGTTCTAAGGTAGCTAATAGTATATATACCAAGATTTGTGTGCCTGTTTGCTAGCTAGTGGGAAGGTGCCTCTGTTAACAATACAGTTAGACTTAACGTATCTTGCAAAGTCTCCTGTGGACACAGGTGGTTAAAGAACAACAGGATTTGGCTACAAGGTGCTGAACTGCTATTCTGCAAGTGCAGTAAAGTTGGATCACAGCAGCTGATACCAGGGCAGCGGCATCATTACTACACCGGTCTGTAACAGCTTCCCCAAAATACCCTCCCTCTGCAAAGTCATCTGTTAGAATCTGTTACACTGGAAGTTTTTAAGAACAGATTAGGAAAACAGTGGTTTAAATAGGATTGATCTTGCCTTGGAGCAGAGCAAAGGGACTAGATGACCTGTCAAAATCTCTCCTATGATCATTGTTCACAACTGAAGAAGTGTTGCATGCCTGAAGAATAGTCTCCAAACTCCAAAGAATGCGGCTCTGCGGTGTTCAACCCTGTATCTTTCACTTTTTCTTCAACTATGTAATGATTAGGAATAGTTTCTAACTTAAAATAGGCATTTCCAAACAAGCTTAAGACAATTGCTGAAGAGTACTAGAAACTATAACAGTGTCTGAACAGGCAGCTGAAGGTGGTAGCTTCCATTCTGTTCAACAGGACTGTGTGCTTAGTGTTAGATTATAATCGTCAGCATTAATCATCTTTGCTAGCGGAAAATGGTTGAAGTTCTTCTGAAGCACTGAAATGGATTTAAAGTTCCCACTAGTAAGTTTCCGTGTCAATTCTGTAAGAAATTCCATATGATGCTCTCAGTTCTTCATCAACATGGGTATTGCTGTTGGTAGCCGTCTTGGAAGTGTTTCTTGTAATTGAAAACTTAAGTCTTGATTTATATTTGTAAATGATGCATGGCAAGGAGTGTTCCTCTGCTTGTAAATTTTCCATTTACTCTGGAGAGTGAAAGTGCTAGCACCTTTCCCAGAGACAGGACCAGTAACTTCAGTTATACCCAAGTGGAATGTGTGGGGGCTCTTTTACGTGAAATTTTGTGAGCAGACTGTGGTGATTCACAGATTCACATATTCAGAATATTTTTCAAATGTTTTCATTATTTCCTCTCAAGTAATATTTGAGCATGCTGGGGAGGGGGGGGGCGGAG
>NW_009209625.1:0-4062 GCF_000690835.1 Fulmarus glacialis
AATAATAATAATAATAATATCGCTGATTCTATTTTTCCCTTTACCCAATAGAAATGGTTGGGCAGACAGCCTCCATATTTAATTTAAAATATGGAAGACTAGTTTTGTTCTCATGTTCCTCATGTCTTCCCCAAAGTTGATGGAATTACATATATGCATGAAGGGCAAGAATAATATCTACTTGTTATAATAATAAGAGTGAGGGGTTTTTTTCTACTAAGAAAAAGACTAATAATCTATTTTTTATTCTTCAGTCTTTAAAGAAAAAAAAAATAGCTAAGCTGATTTAAATTAAATTTTACAAAGCATACGCTCCTGGGCAGAAATCTTATAAATCCACTTTCAGCCCGAAGCACATTTTTATGCTTGAGCTATAATAAACCACTCAGAACAGGGATTCCACTGCAATTGCTTACAGAATATAGTAGCACGAAAGGTATTATTGCTATAAAGCTTCACAGTAATGTTTGAATTTAGTTGACAGAACCAGCAGGGCCATTTTTATGATCTCTCATCACAAGAACCTACTAGAATCTCATGCTACAGAGAATAAAACAGCCAAAAATTCAAAGCAGAATAATGATTAAAATAATAAAGTGGAGGCCAGGGTGTCCCAATGCTATAATACATTTGATGCATGAATGTTGCTATTCTGAGTGTCTTGGCACAGGGAAAAAGTGAAAAAAGGAAAGCATTTGTGAAGCAAGTTCCCGTTCATCAACAGTTAAAAGCCAAGGTGATCCGCGATGAACGTGGCTTTATTACAAACTTAATTTAGCAGATGCCTGTTAGCTTCCAGTGAGGCTCAGTTTGCAAAATAGGGTAATCTGTCTAGTGGTTACACAACATAATGTTGCATGGCAATGCAGAAATATACCAAGAGGATAATAGGTGACAAGGAGAGTTAAAAAAAAAAAAAAAGAAATAGAAGAGAAGGCTGGCCATTATCTGATGATTATGCAAAGTGCACGTTAAAGGACTAATGATAGCTGTTCACTGTTGAAATGAAATGTTTACATAAAAACTTCCCCATGCAGATGCCTCTGTGTCCTTTGGGTAGGTTGCCAGGTTGTTTAATGACCTAGTTACTCTTGTATCAAATCCAAGGTATGGCCTCTATTTCACGTAACAGAAATATGCTGGCTACTAAAATTGGAAGATCTTTTTCTGTCTTATCTAGTAAAAGCATCTTAGTCTGGCTCTTGGAAGGGGGCTAGGGTCACACAGGAAAAGGTGTCAGAGGGAAAATGTAGACCATGTGGCTGCATTCAATAATCCCCTATGCTTGCTATTCTCCAAATTAGAAACAGTGCAACTGGTACAGCTCCAAGTATCAACAGCAGCAGCTTGAACATAAAAGGCCTGTCCTGCATCTCAAATACAGCAAATCTCTGCTTTGGTCTCACCACCACCATAGTCAAGATAAGACAGTGCATACTTTCCTTCTGTATTCCTTGCTACGTGCAAAGCAAAGCATTGAAGTTGGGCGAAATTCACCCTGAGCAAAGCCTTATACATACTAAAAGATAAAGACATTGTGATGGTAATTAATTTTAGTTAAGGAACTATGTTTGGGGTAGCTCACGCACATGGTTGGAAATGAAAGACAAGAGAGAAGGGGATGATAGGGGATCTTATAGGGGATCCTGAGGTGCATGGAGGGATGTGGTTTTGTGGGCACAATAGCAGCTTTTAGTAGAAAGCCAGATTCTGACTCACTGATGTGATACAAAGTAAGAGAGAGACAACAAGTTTGAACAGGTGGAACTGGCATGATAATTTGATCGCGACGAAAGGAAGGGGCATTTTCTTAGCTTCATGTCTGAAGAATCTTTCAAACTGTCAAGAAAATGAAGATGGCACAAGAGATGGGCAAATAAGTCTCAGGAAAGATGTACCAATGTCATGTCCTTAACTGAGAATCAAGAGGGATCAGGGGATCAATGTGTTCTCAAACAAAAAAAGCATGAAGTGAGACAGGAAGGGGCTGTCAATCATGTATGTCTCTGTGATAGCCTCTTTGAACAGCTTCTCTCCTTTCTGTTATTTCATATCAGGCAGCAGTAAGGCTTAAATAACACAATGGTGATGCAGGAGGGCTGCTTGACTATCTCTCTTCTCTAAGTGTTAATAAGTCAATGAACCTGTGAAATGAATGGTAGTGAAGGAAGAGGATGGTTGGTGGCTGCAGGATGAAATCCTAATCCTTCATTAGGGGAAGAGCTAGCCGGTTCTGTTTTCCTGATCAGTGAGCCAGAGAAAACTGCTGGTATGATGGGAACTTTAACCACCCATGGATGACAATTTAAAACCGACTCCAACCAGTAAGATATCTCTCAGTCCTTGCCATCAGCACTTATGGCTCCTTTGAGGGAATTCTTGGCACTATGGATAATGGTAATTCATATGGAAGGATTTCAGGCTGTTACCGTCTCATTCAAATATCTCCATTGCTTTAAATTTTTTTATCCAGCTCCCAGACAAAGAGAAAGAGAACCCACAATACCTCTACGGAGTAATGCTTTTTTTTTTTTTTGGTTAATTAGTTTTCTCTGAAAGTGTGTTTGACCATCTTGGAGGTATTGTTGGCTGTGTCAAGTAAAAGACAAAATTCAGAGCTTGGCTTAAGTTAACAATACATGCAGCCAGAATGTGAAATCTAAACCACAAGTTATTCAAGTTATTCAGACATCCTCAACGTGCATGATTACCCTCAGAATCACCAACAGACTTCTCGCATAATTTGTGATACCCCTAATTCTATTTAGGAATTGCTAGGAAAATACTATGTAGGTAAAAAATTTCCTTTTTGGTATTGGCAGATGGAGATGGGATTTTAGAAAAGTGTTCTGGGCTCTCAACACATTTATTTTATTTACAACATGTATTAAAATTTCTGTAAGGTGCTTTTCCTCCTACCTGTTTCAGATAGATACAAAATGAATCAGCAAAAACTCTGGGGAAAATCACCCCCCTATGCATCACATACCTTTCTCTAACAAGCTTTCATATTTTGGAAAGGATACGGCAGCTGAGATGAAGCATGTGTACAAGAACAGTGAGGTGCTAGTCACAGTCTGTAGCTCCTGTTTTCATACCCTTTCAAAGCTGCTTCCTCGCCGTCCCAAGCACAGGATAAAGAGGCAGCAGCACACAGTGGGAGAACAAGTTTCTGAAGAGACATGAAGTAAGTGGGCATGTAAAAAGCAAGCAGCTCCTGCTCTTTGCTGGGGCTCTGCATGGTCAGAGCTGATTCACAGCATACTGCAGACTGGCAGAAGGCACCAGCTGAATCCAGGGGGTCTCTACAAAACCCTGGGAGTGGGTTTCCCAGGCTCCTTGGCACAGCTGTTTTTTTATATGTGTTCTACAAGCCTAAAATTCAAAACCCTCAAGCCTTCATGCTTCTGAATGTTCCTAAGGTTCATCCTCTGACTATAGAGGAAAACTCTATGATGAAACTGTACATTTGTAAAGCTTTTTGAGATGCTTTCAAGAAGTACTGAGATCATCTGCTGTGCTTAAAGGCAGAGATTCAGTGAATGTGTGTATGAGCATCTAAAACCCCTTTCACTGCAGATCACTAAAACATGCTTATAGACATTTTTCCTCCTTATATGAATATTTGAACACTTTGCAGAAGGATATTATTGAGAACATGCCATAAAATGAGAGCATTTTAATGCAAGGAAAAGCTTTAAAGAATCTGCAGACTGCTCCAGAGGTTTCTTGAATAGAAGAAAAGAAGAACATTTCAGATTCGGAAAACAAAAAGATATACTTGCTTGCTTCATTACGTTTTTTTGTTTTTTCTTTTTTATTCATCAATTAAAATGAGAGAAACTTTCGCTGTCTCTTCAGACGTTTCACATGTTTTGCACTGTGCACATTTAGGAATGGGATCCCCTTGCACCCACTGACCAACAGGCTGGCTGGTGGGCTGTATTCAAAGCAGAACCCTCTAAAAAGCACAGCTGACCCATTTTGTAGCTGCTGCTCAGGATATGCAGTCCTTTTTAGGAATGTGATTTAGATTGCAAATCATAGAATCATAGAATCATA
>NW_009209626.1:0-7091 GCF_000690835.1 Fulmarus glacialis
GCGATCGTCCGCTCCGGAGCCCTTCGCCGTTTGTTTCACGATAATGATCTTTTGGTTTTGATATTTGGCAAATCTGGAGGAAAGGTAGAGTGAATATTTTATTTTTACTTCCTGGGTTTAAATAAGACAAATGTTTTGCATTTAATTCAGACATTTTCGTTTTCAAATAAGTGCTTTAGACTCACTGCTCCCTCTGATCGGTTAATCTGAATTGCTATGAGATACAAAAGTATGTGACTGACAAGATTTTTTTCCCTGAATATAGTGTCTTCCAGATGAGGAAGAGGTAGTCTTGAGTAATCTTCCAGCACTGCATATCATTTTACATATGTCTTCTCAGACACCACAGAGATTTTGCAGCAACACTCCAACTTTCTAAACAGCAGACTTACATATTTCACAGTACTTGTAACTGACGGAGAATTAAGATGTATTTTTAGCTTTATAACAGGAGAAAGTATATTGTTTAGTTAGTAGTCTTTGCAGATGCATGTTATACATCAAGTAATTGTCCCTAAATGGCAGATTCCTTGGTATTGCTATTTAGTGAGCATCTGATCATCAAAAACTGTTAAATTCACAAGCAAAACATTCTTTTAAAGCTACATTTAGTATGAAATAATGTGGTTGTGTTTGTGCTATTGCAAAAAGGATATACGAATTGTTAACACAACTTAGGTTTGAGTTTTGTGTTCCTGTATTTTTATTAAACTTTTTTATTGAACTTTTAGGTCTATTGTATTTATGGTTACGTGTGGAGAACACCATATCATGTGTGTCATCTTGTTGTAATCTGAAGGGATTAAGTTCTCTTCTGTAGCCTAATTAGGTGATGTGCAGACTAAAGTTTTTAAGACTATAATAACTCTATTTCATGTTGTAGGGGATCAGATGGCTTGATGATCCCAAAAATAGCACTGGCGCATTAATTACAAGACTTGCTAATGATGCCTCACAAGTGAAAGGAGTAAGTAACAAGCACTGGCATTTTTCATATCTGGTTTAGCATGGAGTAAATTACAGACTGGATTCGATAGGTAGAAATCCTGCAGAGACAGTCATCTGGAAGCTGTTACTATTTAATAAATAATTAATTAAATAATCTTTATTTTGGTGTCACACAAAAATTTAATATCATAATAACAGGTAAAATATTGTATCTCTTTTCCTTTAGTTCATACTAATGTTCAGTCCTGTTATCACTAGTATTAATGAGTCATCCAAGGAGCCGTTTATTTAAAGTTATTTATCAAACCTTATTAGACATCTAGACAACATTGTATTTCCATGCTCAATATTACAAATATTAACAAAATGCTTAAATATATGCCTCAAAATGAGGATTGCTCTCATTGCACCACCGTGTTTGTTCACATGCTTAAAATTAAAAGTGGTCAGAGAGAAAAAATGGTCATCTCGGACTCCAAGTAAGGAAATGTCATGTTTCAGGAGACCTGGCAAGTTTGAAGTCATGGTTCTGCTCATATAAAAAATATGAGATTTATGAAATGTCATTGTGTTTTCTTGGGCAAAACCTGCAAACAAGGACTATAAATCTGAATGAATAGATGGAAACAGAGGAGTAAGACTAGATAAGATACAGAAGACTTGAGGGGAACGGTCTGTACAATATAATGTTTTTTCAGAAGATCAAACATCCAGTTCTGCAGAATATTTAGACCAAATTAAGCACTTTCAGATGTCCTCTGCTGAATGAATCTCAATTGTCTAGGTAACAAATATTTCCTGGCTAGTTTTCAAATAAAACAGGATAATTAACAATGATTTCGTTCTTTTCCGGGCTACAGGTTCCAGACAGGCAGTAACTGCCCAAAATGTAGCTAATCTTGGGACTGGGATTGTTTTATCATTGATCCATGGCTGGCAGCTGACTCTTCTGCTTTTAGCTATTGTGCCAATTATTGCTGTAACAGGAATGATTCAAATGAAGATGCTTGCCGGACCTGCAAAAAAAGATAAGAAGGACCTGGAAATCGCAGGAAAGGTGGGTTCAGTGACATTTTTGTCTGTTTTTATGCTGTACTATACGTGTTGCTTAATAGGGACATTGGTGATGGATCAAGAATATACTCGTCAAAGAAGTCAAAGTCTGCATTGTTGTATTGTTCTGACAAAATTGTGATATAGCAAATATGAAACTGAAAATTGAAAACGTGAGTTATTAATTTATGTTCTCACATAGTTTGCAGCATTCAGAGCATATTAAGCATTTTAAAAGTCCTGGGTCCCTCACGCCTGTCCCAAGTCTGCATTCGTGTTTCCTATTCTTTCCCAGCACTCTGCTTTTTTTCCTTTTCTTCATTTCTTTCCAGCTTGTTTCCTTTCAGAGCCCCTCTCTTCTACCTGTCACATATCTTCTCTTTCTCTCACCTTGCAGTTGTCTGTGGGCTTAGTATAAAAAGGCACAGTATAGAAACCATGAGTAACAAGGATGCATGAAAACATCACGGTGACAGTGTAGCTGATGGTGCCCTGTAATCCCTTGCTCTGATTTTCATTCCTTCCCCTATCAGCTGGGAAGGGAAGCAGGAGCCTGGGAATCTGCTTCAAAGGAAAATGTGAGTGTGGCAGCAAAGAGGGGGATTGTTACGTCATTTCATAACTTTGAGGAGAACTGTTTTCTCACTTCCCAAGACGTGCTGTCTCAGGACAGACCGTGCTTTGTGGGGACCGGGTTTTTGACACACCCCAAGCAGCACAGCACCTGTGTGATCCCTCCCTCCCACTACACCGTGGTTAGCTGTGCAGAGGAGTCTGGGCACAGCAAATCTGATTCTCTCTTTCCATGATCTATATTAGCAAAGTTTCTCAGAGGCATTTCTGTGCCTCCAGGCTGATTAGAAAATGTTTTTGGGTGTTTACCCCTAGCCCTTTTCACAGTAAAATAAAAAGAAAGGAAATTCCTCTTGGTTTTGCCTGCCAGGCATTTTGGTATAAATCTACATAGCAATGATTCGTTGTAAGGTCAAATCACAATGCATCCACAGAATGTTGTCCCCTGACACACGTAAGTGAGTATTCTCTAATAATATTTTTTCCCAGTAAAAATGTAACAAATAGTCAAGAGAATTCAAGGGAATTAACTCATCTTTTATTTATCATGAGTTATACAACAGTTTTCAGCAGAGGCTTATGATGCAACTTGAATTTAACAAACCAAGTCTCACAATGCTCTTTTGAAATAAGTATCCAGTGCAATCATTGTATGATCTGGCTAAAATTGTTATCTATGTCTCTTTCCAGGTGATACAATGATTGCACGGGCTACTTATAACCTCGGCTGATTACAGTGGCTGGGAAAAGGCAAGAGAGGGCAATGCAAGGACCAGAAGTGAAACTTGGAAACCTCTGTGAGCCCACAGGTTGGCTGTTAGAAAAACAAATAGTCCAAAACAATCTTGCTTCTAAGAAGAGCAAATTCATTAAAGGCTGTTAGTAAGACAACTGTAAAGCTTCTCAGCCTCAAAGCATATTTAAATTGGCTGTGCAGAGAAAAATCTCGCTTCACCTGTCTGTAAAACTATTCTTATCAGTGATACAGACATAAAGAAAACACGATGTTTGTCTTTGTAGGGGAGCCAGATAATATTTACATGCAGTTATGTTAGTTTTTCCATGTTATTTAACTATTTCAATACCTTATGTTACTTAGTCTGTTGTGTTTCTTATTTGTAGATTGCCTAAGTATTTATTCTACTTATTATGTAAAAGTAATGATGTAGAAAGAAGCGTCTGCCAAATGCAGGGGTATAGTTAAGTTTTTGGAGGTTAGCTCTTACGTGTTTAGAGCTGCTAGGCTTTTCCTTTTTCTTACTGAGTTGAAGGCTGAGAGTCGTGTTTGCTTTCAAGCTGTTTTCTACACTTACAGTAAAGGCTGGTGATTCACAAGCCTAGAGGTGTTTTGTTACACATTAAAATAAGAAGTTAAAAGAGATTTATTTTTAAAAGAATATATGTCTTGAAAAAAGAAACCTGTTCTTCTTTACATGATAGGGTAATCAAGAAAAAGTTCAAAATACTGTCACTAATTCTTCATAAAGTTTTGCCAAACAAGTAACCTTGTTGAGTGCATTTTTATGCATTGAAATATTTTAAAGTTATCTCATAGTCAAGTTGTTTACAGCTGATTATCATTATCTCATGCCAACTTCCCTGGAGACGATTTGAAAGAACAGTTACATGATTGTTAGGCGGTGACCTGAATATCTGGTTTTGGCAGACTATATTAATCAAAACAATTTTTTGCAGATCCCCAGTTTCTGGCAAAATTTAAAACGTATGTATTTCCATAGCAATTCAGCAAAATGTTTCACTCTCAACATATCAGGCAAACATGAAGGAAAACAAGTCGCAGGCATCTATTTTTAGCTCTAGGTAAAAATCTACTCTTCTCTTTAAGAGGGGTTCTTCCTGGAAAACTGCCTATCGAGAAATGCTATCTTCACACATGAGAGATAAAAATTAACTACTCCCACTGACAGGCAGTGCAAAAACAATGTAGCTAAAAGAGAGTAAACATATTTCATGAGCAGCAGAATTCGTCATACACTTATCTAATGGAGTTAATTGGTACAATCCATGAGCACACAATTTGGAGTGGTACAGACACCCCGGGGGGCTTCTCTGAAGGTAGTGGGATTCCACAGTGTACGAATCTTACATGGGTGACAATACGTGAAAAAGAATTGAGCTTGAGTCCCAGGTCCTAGGTGACTTTCTAGACAGTGGATAATTTTTAATTTTCTTTTCCCATAAAATGAGTACATTGGAACTAAATTATGAGCTGGAATTAGTATAGTGCTCCATGAATACACTTTACAAAATCGCTTTCCAAAATGCTTTACATTTTGAGTTTTGATTTGCTGGATTCTTGACCAAGGCTAAATCAACTGTTGTTATCAAAAGATTTGCTGGTGATATTAATGAACTACAAGTAAATCCCCTTAATATTTGGGGAGCATTAAGAAGATTAAGGCATGAGCTTCCACTAGTTTTCAATCAAGATTGGGTACCTAGCATCATTAATCATTTTGGAAAACTTCTACTATTTTTTCTTCTGTGGCAAAACAGGAAGATTTTCAAAGATATAAAATTAATAGGAATTAGATGCCAAGCTGCCATATGGGCCAGGAAAATCTGTCTTTACATTTTTAGGAATGGCCAGTGGCTTTGAGTTTCTCCTTTAGGAGTTTTACATGGCCAGGGGTTTTGAGTTTCTCCTTTAGGAGTTTTGAAAGACTCCTGATACTCCAAAAATGCTGAGAATGCACCGTGGGGAAGATAATTTCGTTATGGGTGAGCTCAGAATCACTAGTTGCTTTTGAAAGTGTGGACATATGTTTACCCTGCAGTTCCAAATGCATTTGCAGGTGATGTAGGCTTGTTCAGTTTATCCTGACTGCGTTCCCACAGTGATGACAGCTGCATGGCATCATCCTTGTGACAGGTTACACAAGCCCACTGGAAAATAAAATCCCATTGCTGGCCTGTGCTAAAATGTGTGCTGTCTCAACTTCACTGCTATAATCCATGCTAATTGGATGTATTTAACACTAGCGTATCTACAAATGTTGCAGACACGCTTTCAACAGTATTGTAGACCTACTTCTCTTGCAGTTATTCTGTTTATCTGATTATGTTTAAAAATTCCCATATAATCTTGTTTTTCTGCTGATGAATATCTGCTCTCTGATACAGATTGCTTCACAAACCATAGAAAATATTCAAACTGTTGTTACTTTGACTCAGGAAAGAAAATTTGAGCTTACGTATGGACGAAGTTTGCAAGCATCATATGGATAAAAAAATGCTTCTTAAAAAAGTTATTGAAATGTTCCTTTTTAAAATGAACATAAATTATCACCAATGAACTGAATCACAATTTATCTCTGTCAGTGCATCATAAAATCTTGCATTCCAAACCCAGCTTTGACATAAAAAATATAGATTATCTTTCCATTCAAGCTAATGTTCTTGACATTTTAGGTAATGTTCTAAAGGTAATGTTCTAAATGACTTTTTTTTTTCCCCAAAGTCTCCATTATGTTGTTCTTGACTGCTGTAATTCAGAAGCCTTTATTAATTCTTATAATCACAAGCCTTTTCTTCTGAGGGAATTTATTGTTTAACAAACCAGAAGTCAGTTTTTACCTGTATGTTTAGGTAAGATTCCTATAAAAATCAGTGGGATTTTCCCGAGGAAGGAACCAGAAGGGTGGACCTGCGTAGCAGTTTCTGTATTTGTTCACTCTGCTATTTTATCAAAGTACTATTGCAGATCATGTAAAACCTCATGAATTGTCACATGCTTTAGTTCAATATAAGAGAAAGCACAAAGTTTTGTTCTATTGAAGTCATTTCTGTTTTGTAGAAATTCTAAAGTTCTCAATGATTTTCCTCGTGTCAGTTAGTTGAAACTTTGAATTGCAAGTGTATTATAATTTTGAAAATAATTTTAATGAATGTATGAGGTGAAGACAATACAAATTGTACATGCTCAAAATATTTAGAGTTAGAGCAATTTCTTCTTCTATCCCAATAGTCTCATCGGTTTTTGCAGACAGAGAGGAAGCTGAAGCGTACAGGAATGATGATGTCTTAGGTTAGGATCTTACAGAGAGCTGGAGATTATTTTACTTTAAAATACTAAGGACTTGTGGATTCCTTTGAATTACAGGATACTCTTCACATTCTTGATTGCTACAAGTGAATGTACAACATGATCGTGATTATATGTTTTTTCTGTTACAGAAATTCTGTAAAGAAGGCACATATCTTTGGATTTACTTTTGCTTTACACAAGCTATTATGTCCTTTACTTAGGCTGGGTGTTTTAGGTTTGGTGCCTATCTAGTGAGAAATGGACATATGTGGTTTAAAGATGTGCTTTTGTAAGTTTCTCTTTGTTAGGCTCTTTTTTGTCCATGTGGAAGAATATGTTTGATTTTTCTATAGGTATCACAGAGTATAGAACTGAAAAAATCAATAAATACTTCTGTCTTCCATTCTTCAGCCTTACATTCCCCTTCTTTCCTTACAAATCCAAAATAAGTGATGCTTTTATTTTTATT
>NW_009209627.1:0-8806 GCF_000690835.1 Fulmarus glacialis
TATGATTCTATGATTCTATGAAATAACAGAAAATAACTGTCTGATGTCTGTTGATCTATTGATCGATACTTACAACTATCTGATATTATTGACCATCACCGAGGTAGATTTCCTAACAGAGTTAAGCAAGCCCTTGTGGCCACTCTACCGCAGGCACCACCCTGGAACACCTGCTGCAACCCACACTGTGCTATATGCAGGAAGATGCATAGCTGCGGTAGCACCTGTGGTCACCCTTTCTTTCATCCCATGCAATAAATTCCTTGAGTAGATGTTTACTCTCGCTATAGTTATGGATCAGGGCTGCTTGCCAAATTATTCCTTGCTGCAAGTAAGAAAGCAAGGAAAAGAGGCAGGAAAGAGCTTGAACTAGGCAAGAAGAGAACATACACTTGTCCTGTTCTTCTCAGTTACAGTAGCTAACTAGGCATATAAATGGGGATGGGGAGAGATAACAGGCTGCCTAAGCACTTCCATCTATCCCATCCTCATTGTTCCTTCTGGGAGACCATGGACTGGTGGAAGGAACGGTTCTACGTCAAACCTGGTCTGCTTTTGCAACTACCTATATTATTGCAAAGACAGCAGATGATACAGTGACATGTATCCGTACCCCATTCCCATAGGGCCAGAGGTCCACAATTCTTTGTGTCTTCAATAGTTCTTTGTAAAATAGAGCAGGTCTCCATTTTCTTTCTCAATCTGTCCCTGCATTGGAGTGTCACTCCACCTACCAGCTGTGTATCTAAAATGGATCACTTTGTGCAACCTCCAGATTTTTAGCCTGAAAAGTTATAAGAAATGGAAGGAACTGGGTTATCAAGAGCTTTAGACAAACCCGATAGCGTTAGTTTCCTTTCTCAATATTTCTCATATGCTTTTGGATAAAAGGCTCAGGTTTAGTTTTATGTTTGAAATAACACTATTTTATATAACTAAATTAACAAAATGTGATTTTTTTTCCCCCCTCAACCCCAAATCATTATAACACACCTAGAATCTGAACATCCACCTGTAATTACAAAAATTACAGACTACACAGCATTGTAAAATAAATTGCTTCTGATCCTGACCCGATATGAAACCTCGACTTGTCTTCATTCTTGACATGTTTCATGTGGGTGTGAATTACTTCTCACTATTTCACTTGCAGCCTTCAATTTAATATAATGGTACCATCTAGGAACAATCCCTAGTATTTATCTTACTGTGGACTGTAGATAACCTCCTGCAACTTTATTAGAAGGTATAGTATTTTAATTTTTGTGAAAAACACTTTCTTGTCAGAATGTGGCTGAAAATTATTTTCTAATCTATCTTCTCTCCAGCAGCATGCCAGAGTTGGCTGGGTTTTAAAACTTAACTCTTTTGTGGTTGTTTTAATATTTTTTTCCTTTTATTACAGCTTTCAAGTAGGATTTCCATGATGCCAAAGCATTATAAAACTTCTCGAGGAAAGTTATAACTGAAAGAAAGCATTTTGAAACAAACCTGATGGAGTGTAGTTTGCTGTTTAGTTTTGTACTTCCTAATGAGAAAAACAACTGCACTCCTGTTATAAGTGGATAAGAGGCAGCCTCTGCTGCCTCCTCACTTTCCAGCAACAAACAGAACCCAGGGGATGCAGAGCTTAAGTAGGAGTCATATTATAACTGTTTTAAATGCTTATGAGACCATTAGTATCAGTGCTTTAGCTGTACTGCTTATGTTGCTTTCAGAGTTGAGAACTCTGTGATGGCTAGAGTTTGAAAAGTGTACAGGCTAAGTAGATTAACTGGCTAATTTCTGTTTTTCAGCCAAAAGTAGGACTATGTCTTTGTCAGCAGACACTGGCTACCACATGGCTACTATTACAAAGGAAATTGTTCAGATAATTGGCAGTTTTCAGTTTCTTGAGGATGAGGTCTCTGAGTATTGAGTCTAGCTGATACAAATATTAACTTGACAAAAGATTTCTGTTCTGTCAAAGGCTTAAGGATTTATTTTTTTTTTCCCTCTTCTCCTCTCCTTGTCATTTTTAGCTGTTCCTGGTCTTTGGAGGCTGCTTGTTTGCTTCAACACTTCTTTGCTCTGGGCTCGCCTCTGTGTGAGTGGCCCATTGCTGGGCCTCCGTGGAGGATGTCAGCAAGTGAAGGTTCAGCCACTGTCTCTTCTGTGATTTTGCCATTCTGCAACAAAACCAACTGGATTCTAGGCAGAAGACATTCCCAGGACTCCGCAACTCTATTATACAGTTTGGCCCTTAAAGATGCCTCGCAAGGTTTTCCTTAACATCAATAATGTAATACCTAAATGACCAATAAGTTAAGTACAGCTAACTCTATAATCCAGATTTAATTACAGTGACTACTGTACTAACCTAGGAAAAGCTGCTTTCCTCTGCTGGGTTCTGTCTTGTTTTCACAACATTTCTTTACAGTTTCTTTTGGAAACACCTCTTTACAACATTATCCAATGAGGCTACACCATCTTTTTGTACCAAGCATTTCCAGTTTTCTGAAATATTTGTTCATGTTAATTTCTATCTTATAAAGTTATTTAATCAGTTTTGCTGTGCTCCATATGCTTATGTCAGATCATTCATCTACTTAACACATTTTACAAGGTTGCCTTGAAAATATTAACTTCAAATTTACTTTCAGCCTATCCATCTGTTTTTTCTACAACATAACTCTAGTCATTTATTATTAGAAAGCTGTTACTTTGTAATGGGAACTAAAGAGTTTGTTAACTTTTTACTATTTGAAAATGTAAAAAGTTACTTTTTTGTTACGGACTTAAAACAACTGGATTACTTTTTAAATTGGTCCCAGTCTTCCAAGACAATTCATTACTGTTAGTAATATACTAAAGGTGGATTGCTAACTCCTTATGATGAAGTTATAGTGAAATGTTTAATCGAGCCCTGCCTCACAGCGCTGTGGCTTCCTACTGATGCAGATCTGTTACCTTTATTAACTCTGCAGAATCTGTTGCAACAGATTCCTCCTTCCTTGCCTTGCGCGCATCTTCAGTTCTATAGAGAAGGAACATGTCAATAATCGATTTAAAACAGTTCATGGAACTACAAGTTTTTCACTGCAGAAATGAAGAATTTGTGGTTTGGAAAGCTGTATGCCCTTAAGAAAATCCACTCTGATGAACACTGGTGGAAAAATGGCTTTCTATAAGTTCGCTTTGAGTGCGCCACAGCCTATATAAAGCACACTGGTTATGAATTATTAATGCAATAAGCCAGAAGGCTTAAGAAGAAAAGCCCTGTGCTCCCCCTCTACGAGAAGGAAAAAGGTAGAGTGAGAAGGCTTCATTTACATCAATTATTATTCAGCACCAGTGTATTTTTTCACTCAGTGTTTTGCTATAGTAAGAGTCTGTATTCTGAGCCTCGGAGTACTGTGTGATGCTTGTGAGCATGCAGAAGGGGTAAATGATTGGGGAAGATATAGCCTAGGGAAAGTAGTTGCCCCGAGCAAGCTCTTAGGTAGGGAAATCAAAGCCAATAAGCAGATCATCTGATGGGCTCCTTGCAGGGGTCCTGTTTTGCTTAGAGCTGCCAAACGCTCCACAAAGCAGACGTTGCAGGACAAGATCAGCAGTGGCAGCTTTGAAAAGAATCCAGTAACAGAGATTTGTCTGAACCTGAGCAGGGAGAAAGAGCAAACCCAGCCCTGAGATGATCTTGTCTACTTGAATTTGTGAAAGGGGATTTAAGAAAGTAACGGTGAGAATCTCAGGAATGAGATGCTGTATTTCGGAAAGTGAAACAATTCGTAATTGGAGCAATGTAGCACCAGCTATATCTCTGCCAAATTCTTTGAATTATAGTTATCTTCATTCAAATAAAAGTAAGACTTTTTTCCACTAACATAAAATTAGTTGCAGTTACCCATTCCCAAGAAGTACTGAGAGACTGCAAGTGGTGAGGGAGAGGCTCGTAAGGGCAAGCAGAGGAATCAAAACCTAGATTTCAAAAAATGTATTCACTTTCTGACTTGAAAATGGAGCTGCAGTTGCATCTTTATCTCAGACTATGTCTTCCTAGCTCTGTTTTTTAATGTAATCCAGCACACTGCCATCCACATCTGGCAGTAGAAAAGATGCACGTTAACCTGCATTTTTTCATGCAGTTCTAGACATACTACAGTGACAAGACATTACTACAGTTCATGTTGCCAGGTGTTAGCTGAATATTGGTAGACCTTAATTCCTCTCAATTCTTGCCTACAACAAATCTCACAGCTAGAAAACAAGAGTACTAGCTTTCAAAGAAAAAGATGTGGTTTGTAAAATAGCCTAGGCATGAGATAATCTGGACTCCTCTCTTTTTCTTATGGAAAGGAATGCAGATTTGGATTCTGTTCAGGGAGGGTAATTGCAGGGTGACATGGGTGATGGACACTCACCCTTCACGCCTGGAGGTGGGACAGCACCTCTCCCTTTTGCAGCAATGACCAAGGCTGTGACTGGCCAGTCAGTGAAGGTAGGCTTTGTTTAGGCCACAACCATGTAGTGACTCGAACCAAAGTTGTTTATCCTAGTTTTCACTTGTTTTCAATGCCCTGGAGTCTTTGGTGACTTCTGGTTGTCAATGATTTCTTCTTTGCTAAGCCATTCCTGGGTGCTCCCAAAATTGTGCTTTGTGCTGACCGCATATTTTGTCAGACCCAGAAATGACAGACATTCATTCCATGTATAAATCTCAACCTTTCCTAATGCTCAAATGCAAGCATGGCATCGTCCGCTCTGTGGCAAAGACTACTTTACAGTTTTTCAGGATTTTTTTTTTTTAGAAAGCCAACATTACTTTACATGAAATACGGCAGATGCATTTTAAAACTTTCCAGTTGTTTCCAACAGTTGTTTCTGTTTCCAGTATGCAAATCTGAGTATTTGCAGGATTCATTATACTTCTCTACAGGTTCTGCAAATGTTAAAGTAGATTCAATTATGTAAAGCAGCAGGAAAGCTTTTCTTCTCTACATAATAGCATAAGTCAATATTCATGCTAAAATTAATTGAAAAATTAATACCATTTTATTATTGTTGTCAAAAATAATAAATATAAAACCCTGAGTAAGTGCATAGACAACACTCCAGTTTCCCCACTTCATAAGATTATTTTCAGTACTTATTTATACTGCAGCCAGTCATGGGTCAAAATCAACAGTGCATCCGTATTTAAAGTTGGGCTAAAAGCTTAACTTTGGTTTCCTCTCATCCCAGGAAGAAAGCACAGTAGGCTCCTCTTCATATGCAGAATTCTGCTTGTATTTTAAAGTACCTCTCCCTACCAA
Source organism: Fulmarus glacialis (assembly GCF_000690835.1). NCBI lineage: Eukaryota > Metazoa > Chordata > Aves > Procellariiformes > Procellariidae > Fulmarus > Fulmarus glacialis. The sequence continues at coordinate 5,295 of NW_009209627.1, forward strand.
GAGTTGCCCCAGTTGCTCTTAAGATAGATGTCTTAACTGCCATTAAAATATATAGACTATATCAAAGATATTTCCTAGAGGCTTGAGGTTTTGTCCTTTCTGATAATCATGCTTCAAATAATTACACTCATATCATTCAGACTCTTGCCCAATTCGGATTTAGTTAAAGTGAATAAAAATACACGTATAAATCTGAGAACACTAAGGGAACACTGCAGATAACATTTAGACTCTTGAAGTCTAAGCTAACTAAGCTCTAACTCATTAAAATTAGTTTTAGCTATGTAAGTGTAGAGAAGTAGTAAATAATTATTAGACATATCCACAGCTCTCTCCATACTGATTTTAAACACAAGTGTGTTCTGTTTAATCCTCAAATTATAAAATGTAAGCTAGGAATTGGTGACTTTTCACTGGGGAGCTGAGGGCTTGCCTTGCTATTACCCTGATAGAATTTCACTGACCTGTGTGATGTTTCTGATTTTCGTTATTAAAAGCAGACTCAAAGCCAAGGAATGAGGTGAAAGTTACACCTTCGAAGAGAGTGTTAAATGGTGACATCTTGCTTTTTAATATAGACCTTAATCTTCACCCTTCCATCTTTTTCATAACAGAGTTCATAAGTGCCATAAAAAAACATAAATGAGATAAAAGTACGTTTATTTCATATTGCTGCAGTCTTGTGGTTACAACAGAGGATTATTCAGAAGGCAGTTCCTGCAAAAGAAAAAAACATGAAATACATCAGTGTGCATATACATGTTCTTTTTCTTTTTCTTTCCCTCTATTTCTGCTGCACGTGTATAACACTAATTTTTGCCCAGTATCTTGGTAATTTCAAACTACAGCATGACAGATATAACTGTAATACTTCTCATAATAACAGCTAAAATACATGGGGGTTAATATTTTACAGAAAATGCATTCAGATATTGTAAAAACTTTTGTGCTACATAAAATAACATAACTGGCCAATTAACAGCTGCTTGCGATAGGTCATACAGACTGAATAACATAAGGAATGATATACTCAGTGGGCGTGGTGGGATTTGGGAGATTTTCCTTCCCTTAAGATGCAACGCTGAGGTGCTGTGTGCTCTTGGAAAGGTATTTTCAGTATGGGTCTCTCTGCTTCGTTTCCCACCTTCTGATCATCCTTTCTGTATAAAATGTTCGAACATTCCTTTGCATGCAGTGGTAGAGCACTTGGTACTAGTGTCCGATCTCTAAGAACCAGAAAGTATTACTTTAGTACCACATTTTGGGTTTTTTTTTCCATAGTTATTGCACTGAAAATGACAAAAACCCTTCAGGGTGCTAAAAACTGGTGTTGATGATTGCTAAGTGATATTACTTCCCCTCTGACGGTCAACCACAGTATAAGCAGGATGTTATAGGACACAGCATGCTTAAAGAAGATGTCTTTCAGAAAAGATTGAAATCCAATGTTCCTAAAGCCATTAAATTTACAGTTATTTCTGGACAAAGGAGGACCATCCAGAGACTAAAACTTAGTAATTTCCTGTCTGAATCCCTTCTCCATCGTCATCTGGATAAGCAGGTAATGGTTTCTGCAATAAACGTGTTACCCGGTGTCACGAGTCCTTAATCAGTTTGTGACTGCTGTGGAGCCACCTTTCAGAATTATATCCTATTGCTTAAAGCAGGTCTGTGACAGCAGCACACAGGAGCAATGCTAAGGGACAAAGCTGCAGCACATCTGTGTTGAATGACGTACAAAAGGGAGAAGGGTGACTTTCTCCTCTTCATCCCATACGCATAACCCCACTCAGACCCTGCTGTACAGCCGGGTGGCCTGTGTGTCACATGCAATCTCACTTCAGTCTCTGCAGCCCGTGGAAGCATCACCCATAGCAGACACTTCATACCCTGGGACCCTCCGTAGATGCAGGGCGGCAGGGCGGCGTGCAGGCACTCTGCAGACATCCCAGGGCTTGGGGACCTCAAATGGAACCCAGCCAAGCCTTCTCCCCATCTGCCTACGTGATATCTATGCCCCTCATTAGGTGTGAGTAGGAGGACCTTGGCAGAAGAAATCCATTGTTTTCCACGGCTTTGACGTGGGACAAGACTACAGAGAAGGCATCTGTCCCAGAGTTTGCAAAGGTCTATAATAATGGACTTTTATATTACTGTGAATGTCTATGTTAAATAAACTAAACATTATTCAGGACTCATCTTTGGATGTGCTTGCCTAACTCCAGTTAAGTTCTAAAAGCTAAAAATCACACAGGCCCTTTTAATTGAGATGCAAAGCTTACAATACATTTTAGTCCAAGGCAGCCAAGATTTAAATGCTTCACTACTGAGGTTGCATAAACTCCAGGAAGCTGTTATTCATTAATGGGTATAAGGAAACTCACCCTCTGTAATTAACATGCCTCAATGAAGACTGTATTCTTCATCACCATGGACTGTGAGAGAACATTGCATAAAAGCAAATGTCAGCTCTTTGTGACTCAGAACTCATTAATATTTCCACAGTCTTTTATATATGACTGAGTTAAAATAGGAATTTTATCTTTCTTGATAGTACCTTAGGAGGAAAGTAAACTAAATAAGAAATCCACGTTGCTTTATTAATTGGTCAGTTAAAGTGTTAAACTTTCTTTCACTGCATCATAAAATGGCAGCACCTAAATTTGCCTCTTTTTATTCATTTCTGTCAATAAAATTAAGAAAAGCAGTCTCATGTAGATTTCCTTAATCTCACTTTATGCACTCATTCTTTATGATGACTAAATTACAATTCTGTCACAAATTGCTTTTATAATATGATTAATCCAGCCCCAAATAATAGAAATGCTTAGCAACTGCATTTGGGTTCACATCAGAGACATGAACTGGGCAGGTTCACTTTAACCAACTCCAGAGCTTGAATAAAGCTCAGTTCAGCTTCACTGTGCGTCTGCACTGTCAAACAACTTAGCTCCTTGGTTCACTGCTGCCTCCTGTCCCCTTGACCTTCCACACAGTGTACCAGTTCACTCCTAGCTTCTCTTTTGCTGCTAAACAAACAGATCCCTCTAAAATGAAATTTGAGAATGTTTTCTGGGAACCATTAAAAGGCTGAATGAGCAGCATGGTTTTTAATGGGAAAGCTAAAGAAAACAAAATTCTAGGCAGTCTTCTGATGCCAGCAACAACCCCACACATGGCCTCATGCCATGTTGCTAGGCATGCAATGCCTCTCCCTACCAGGCTATTAAGAAAAAGAATTGCTCTGCAAGAGTCTTGTACAGCCTTCACATTATTTCAGTTGTTTTACATCGAAAAGTCACAAACCAAAATATTTTAGGAAACAAGGGCCTTGCAGAAGTCCTAGAAAAGCTTGGGCCAGGCATCCTGCAGGAGGAACGCATCTACAGTTCACTGAGAAGGATTAGCTGTGAGCAACGTGAACACAAACTACCTCATCTCCAGATAGGAGAAGAGTGGGTAGGCATCAGATATAAATGTTTTTTATATAAATTATTTATTTTTATATTATT
>NW_009209628.1:0-2749 GCF_000690835.1 Fulmarus glacialis
GGGGAGGAAGGAGGGGGGCGGAGCAACCCCAAAACACATCCACACCCACGCACACCACCCAAATATTAAAGACGCCCAAGAACTGTTCTACATAATCTACCCTCCTATGCTGGTCATTCAGTTCTTGGAAGAACAGCCACCTGACCACACTGATGAACAGAAGCACAGGGACACCTAAAACATGATACGGGACATTTCTGATTGTTTCAAGAACTTGGGTTTCATTTAATTCTCAAAAGCCTCATTTTGTCAAATTCTGTCCTTTAACTGGCAAAGAGAGCAGTTATATCAACTTCCACTATCAACATTATCTTTCTGCTAATACCTACTTCAGGACAGTAATTGGCCTCCATTACTGCTAAGCTCCTAAGTGAGTAATAAGATCTGTGAATAGCTTGTACCTTGATTCACTGAAGTAACAGAAGACTTCCTAACTGTGCTATAAGAGCAGCAATCTCATCAGTCTAACCCCACAAAACCAGCAACTCAGGTACATCTTTACAGTTTAGCAGTCACTCCATAAACGCATCCTAAAAATATTTCAGCATAACATCTGTTAATTTGACCCATACCCTTTCCACCTTGTCAGAGAGTCATGAAGAGTTACTTCTACCTCTGCTAAAAGCCACTACCAGGATCACGTGGAGAGGATCTTCTTGTCTTCTCCAAACATGTAACTGTTCAATCAGAGCTGAACAAGACAACCGCATTCCATTACACAGTGGCAATTACAGAGCAAGCTCACCAAGCAAAGACCAACAACGTCATCTAACTGAAGAAACCATTTAGATCCAGCACAAACTGGATTCAGGCCAAGACATGAACATGAGACTGCTTTACTGGTACTGATATAGTTCTTCCTATCAACAGATAGGCAACAGACATCCATTCTCATGGTCCTTGCTATTTGTCATATACCAGTATTGCTGACTATGAGATGCTCAGCACAAGAAAGACATGGACCTGTTGGAGCGGGTCCAGAGGAGGGTGAAAAAAATGATCAGAGGCATGGAACACCTCTCCTGTGAAGAAAGGCTGAGAGAGTTGGGGTTGTTCAGCTTGGAGAACAGAAGGCGCTGGGGAGACCTTATTGCAGCCTTTCAATACCTAAAGGGGGCTGATAAGAAAGATAGGGACAGACTTTTTAGCAGGGCATGTAGCAATAGGACAAGGGGGAATGGTTTTAAACCAAAAGAGGGTAGATTCAGACTAGATATAAGGAAGAAATTTTTTACAATGAGGGTGGCGAAACACTGGGACAGGTTGCCCAGAAAGGTGGTAGATGCCCCATCCCTGGAAACATTCAAGGTCAGGTTGGACGAGGCTCTGAGCAACCTGGTCTAGTTGAAGATGTCCCTGCTCATTGCAGAGGGGTTGGACTAGATGACCTTCAAAGGCCCCTTCCAATCCAAACCATTCTATGGTTCTACGATTCTATGCTACCATCCTCCCCAAGCATTTATAATCCAACTTACAAAACTTGCATTTTCTGGGTAGATGCCTCTAACAAGCAGTGACTGGAAATCAAACTTCAACTCACAAAAATCTATGTGTTACTGTCTTACAGACAAGAACTTGAACTGTTTAAAGAACATACAACCAATTGCTAGCATTATCCATCACATACAATCAGACTACTGGTAACTCAACATAAGGAGAGCTTACTACTAACAAAAAGCTTACTTCATGGTGAATGATGTGCAATATAAATCCTAAAGCTGAGCAAGACAGATGCAATGTTGATGAGTAATAACTTTGGATTAGGCCTGTAAATAACACCCAACAAGAACTAATGTCAATGCAGCAGTAAGAAAAAGAGCAGAAAACAAACCCATACTCAAAGTCAACTTAAGAGCAAGAGAGAAAGGGTTCTTAGACAAAAAGACCTGATCTCTGAAATAAAGCAGAGAAAATGTTGTCACTATCCTGAGAAATTTGGTATGGGGGCAAGCAGGTCTGAAACAAGCTTTTCTCAAAGCTTCTGCCACTCACACATACTCATGTTCACATAAGAAATTTCATATTTAGAACATGGTACAAGTTCTTTGGGTTGAAGGCATACAAAGGTAGTTTCTTGTTTTGTGCATAGGTTTACAAATACTCTTGAACTCTGCTCAAACCAGGTTTTCAAAGAAGTATTAGTGAGCCACGCCTTCTGCTCCTCCATTTTATCTATGAGACATAGTACCATTTTAGCCAAATCACCTCCTCAATCCAACTATTTTTACCTTTCTCTCTTCAATTTGCTCATAGCAATCAAACAAGCTTAGCATGAAATCTGCACCATTTTAAAAACTGGAGAGAACAGAGTATGTTCCAGTTACTCATGGAGCAGGAAGCATGATAAATCTGTCCTTTATTGGCCCTTCCATGAGCATTTTGCTCCTTTTCTTAAACTGTTCCATGGTCTAGGCATGGGTTAGGCAAAAAACTTTTTGAAGGTCTAAAATAAATTGTGGTAAATAAATTTGTGCCTCTGAAAAAATTAACTCTTCAGGAATGAAATCAAGAGTGTAAGAAACACCAGCACCTACCATTTCAGTATTTCCTAGATCTTGCCCTGCTAACATAAATAGATAACAACAAATGTGCCTAAATCTAGTAAAAACTTACTGAAAATACATTTTTCTAAGTACACTTCCAAACCTAGTGAAAGGTTAAGAGAAGAGCCAACAACCAATGATTCTGTTACCATACTGCTTAATGCACTACAGAATAAATTCATAATGAGATCCTACACTGGGGGGGG
>NW_009209629.1:0-6796 GCF_000690835.1 Fulmarus glacialis
AGCACAAGGTAACGTTGCAGGGAAATAAAAACGCAGCTGGCGTAGTGCTTGCTAGTGGATTTCTTTTTCAAGTTAAAAAGTCTAGAATATTCTCAATTTAAGAAAAGTTGTGTTATGTTCGCACGTTTAAAAGGCGGCTCCGCTGGCAGACGGGTGGGTGCCTTTGAGCTTCACAGGAGGCTGGAATACTTTGCTGCAGGACCGCTGGCAGTTGGAGCTGTTCCCTGGCACAGACCCCCGCGCTGCCATACACCTTTCCGCTCCAGCCACTGAGCAGCACCAGGCCTCCTCGCCTGCGGGGACGGGTGAAACAAGAAAAACAAAGCAGCAGCCCTAAGTCTGTCCCGAACTTTGGTCTTTTTACTCTTCTCTGTTACAGTAATGGGGTGATAAGGCCTTCGGACAGTGGTGCTTCTGCAGGACAGGGAGTGCACCAGTCTGGCATCTGGTGCCATCTAAATGTCACTGCGCTGTAAGTTAAAATAACCCACAACCTGGCCGTAGCCTGAACCGAGCAAAGGTGGCAGGAGGCCAGAGGTGGTCTCGCCTGCCGAGTGCAGGTAGAGTTTACTCTGAAATCCTTCTGCTCCAGCAAATGGTGCTGGTAACTCAGGAGGAGGGACATTAAGCTGATGGGTTAGGGCAGGCTTGACATTTGGGGGATTGTTGGGTGGTCTGTGCTCTCATTCCTATTGCGTTCTCTTTTATTTTCCATCTGTGCGCTGATAACTCCCTCTTCTGTTGAAAATCCTTACTTTAGTCTGTCTTTGGTTGAGCACAGGTCTTTTCATTTCCTCTCAAAAAAACAAGGAAACTGAAATTTATCACAATATATTTTAACACACATTAAAACTTTGCTTGGAGAAACGCATACCATAGACAGCGTATGTATGTAAAATTGAACATTGCAGTTGTGTAAGGTACAGTCTATGTATGCCTGAAGAATAATTCACCTTTGCTACTGCTCATTTTGCTTGCTGTCTTCAGAAAATGCCTTTTTCTTTTTTTTTTTTTTTTTTTTTTTGGACTTAGGTTACTCATGTTCTAAATGTGGCATACGGAGTCCAAAATGCCTTCCTCGATGACTTTATATACAAGACCATTTCTATTCTGGACCTCCCAGAAACTGATATTACCTCCTATTTCCCAGAATGTTTTGAGTTTATTGAGAAAGCCAAGATCCAGGTACGGTATATCAATTCAATAATTAATGTTAGTAGTTATCCTGTTTAGATTATTTATTATATTTATTACACTATTTAAAATCTAAAGCAGCTTCTTTTGTCAAAAGAAAGTATGGTACCAAATGAACAGTTTTGCCATTGCCTTTTAAAATTTTAAATAGAGAATCCAAGCAATTTCTAGGCATTCCTAGAGACATGGCACCGCTGTTAATCCCCATTCCCTCCAGTATTGTTTCTTCAGAATGACCACCTTGCATGTTTTAGAGAAATGTTTTTTAATACAGTTGGACTGGTGGCTGACTTTAGATAAAGAAATCCCATCGTAAGTCCAAGTCACTACATCTGACAGAGGGAAAAGGAGAAACTTTACTTTCTATAATTTATCCATTGGGGATGTTGTTTTGGATTAGAAGCAAGCCTAACAGGGCTTTTCCAGATCTGCGTGGTTTGTCAGCAGCCATCCACCATCCTTGTGCTTTTCCTTGATCATCCGTTGAAGAGGCAACACGTTGAGCTATGAATCCACGTGCAATTATGTACCAAGACTGTCAGAGAATGTGTTAGTGGTCTTGGAGCCAACCAGTGATTTTTAACTGCTAACAAAATGCTGAAAAAGACATGACATAGGAATGGGGTGAAGGGACTCCTTCTGGGGTTGCTTGGCAGCCCTGACCCCTATTTGTTAAATTCGGGCTTAGTCTGTAATTCCTGACAACCATTTCTTTGGTATCAACACTGTGACTTGACAACCAAACCTTACTGCACGTTATTCCACCATATCTACCATATTCATTATTTATGTAGATTGGGATAAAAGAAGGTAGTCTTGCCCCGGCTTTCTTTGTGTCACACAATGTTCTTTCCTTCTCTCATTTATCATTTACGAGCTATGTGATACACATTGTCACTTAATGACCTTTTCAAGGTTTCTAGTTACGGTTTCCACTTCATTTCTAAACGAGACTTGCCGTTCATAACTGCAGTGTGGCTTTCTGCCTCTGGTGTTTATGTTCCAATTACTATTTTGTTTTCCTGAAAACTTCACAGCAATATTAATAGTTTTTTAATGGGAAAGTTGGGTAAAAGAGCAGGTAATTGATGGAACAGGTGTTCTCCAGGATCAGTTCATGAAGCGTGTGATAGTAGTATGCGGAGATAGATCTCTGGGTGGTTTGAATCACTTTATTTGCTTTGTCAAAGTAGTGTTAAAAGAGCTTATGATAACTTGTATCATGAAGTGCTCTTCTGTTTAAGGAATCACAAAGAGACACTACTGTTTCGTCTCCTTAACGTGGAGGAGGGAGAGATGTTCACTCGTGACAGAGCGTGATATATGAGAAATGATTACTAGAACGTGGTTAACTAGATGAAGGAGTATGAGAGCACTTGAGTTTGAGAACACAAGTAAAGCCTGCACTGTTCAGTAAGTCACTGCCAGTCAGTACTTGTAACAGGACTGACTTCCCTAAAACTAACTGCTCGAGTCTGCAGACACCATGGTACAAATTCTGATACTGATCAGAGCTCACCTTTTCTTCTCGGCTCCACATTGGCAAGCATATTTTCCATGACATGTTAGGTGATCATAGTGCTGTGAATGAGGGATTTTTTTAAATTTTTCTGTTTAATATCTGATTATAAAACCTCTAAAATCTTGGCTTTCCAGGGAGGAAATCTTAGCTCATTCATGAACATCCCTCCTTATTGCTCCCTCTGTAACTCCTAAAGAAAAAGCCCTGGCACCACTGCAAAGTAAAGCGGATCCCTAAGGAACTACATTAGCCCATGGCTCTTCACCAAAAGCTTTATGCTTCTTTTTCATTTCTTTCCTCGGTGAGGCTTTTTGCCCACTGTGTATTAACCACCTTATGATCACCTTTTCTCTTGGTGGAAGGTGATTTTGCTTCCCTCTGTATAAAAACTTTAAAAAAAACAAGTTGGTCTTTGAATCTTAAGAGGTTCTTGCAAGACCATGGACCATTTCTGGGTAGGCAAAGGTTAGGCTGTCAGGATCAGAGCAAGGAGTTCTTGGTAAATAGAGATTAATTTCATATCTGCAATCTGTTTCTCACTTTTATTCTGTATTCATATCTAATACAAAATTAGTTAAGAATTACATGCCAAATTCATCTTTGTATAAAGAAACAATGGGGTTTAGCAAGGAAGATAAATGTTCTCAGTATTAAATTTGGTTTAATGTTATTGCCCATGTTCATTCATGTTCAGTAATTTTCAGGTCTGTTCCGTGGATATTACTATATAATTTTTGGCAAGGTACAACAGAACAGTCATTAAAAAAACCCCAAAACTTAAAAGAAATGTGAAAGAGGAAAATAAAGCATGAACTGTACAAAGGAAAAAAAAAAAAAAAGGATCATTTTCAATGCTTTTTTTTTTACCCTCAGTGCCACTCCTAGATACTGATCTTGATTATGGTATGTTATGTCTGAAATAACTCCCATTAAATCAGTAAAAACCACTCCAGATCTACAGTGGATAAGCTTCAGCAATTGCTTTATTAGCAGTGGCATAAGTATCATTTTTAATGTCATTATTATTTATAAAGGAGATAATGGATTTACAGGTCACCACTGGCACTTCCCCAGGTAGCTGAAATACAGGTACAAGTCTGCTTTGCACTCTGCTGTAGTCTGTGTGATCAGGAAGCATGCCCCTGTGAATGTGAGAAAGGGAACGAAGATTACAATTTCCAGCAGGCAGTGCAAAGGGGATGTGATTTCCATTGCAAAGAACGGTGGTATTGTGACTCATTGTGCTGGGATGCAGGAGCTTAGATTCGGTTCCTAGCTCTGCCATAATACTATTCTGTTAACTTGAGCAAGTCATTCTTCTAGTCTCAGCTTGGCATTTCTTCAACAAGGATGATAACACTCAGTTTCATACTTCTTTGTCTTATTATTTAAACTGGAAGATTTTTGGAGCAGGAACCATTTTCTGCTCCGTGTGTTTATTAATATACCAGATAATTGCAACTGCCAGGTCTGTAACATACGCCATCAAGTTCCTGAAAAGGAACCCTGGTGGTTATAAGGTCTTTTTTTCCTCTGGGTAAAATGTCCATTGAATAATTTGTGCCTGTTGAGGGCAGACAGAGCAGGCTGTTTATATCTAAACCCATTTGTTTAGCCTCAAGTATCTGAGCACATTGTGTCATGTTTCAGTGTCTTTATTCAGAATATGGAGATGCTAGGGGTTTGGGGGTTGTTTTTTGTGAAAGTGGCATTTGGCAGGCAGTTTGGACCGAACCTTTTCCAGGTCGTAGTCTGACGTATAAACATGACAACATCGTGAAGCCCGGGCCTTGCAAACGTCACCTCAGCCATACTGGATTGTCTAGTCTTTTTGTTAAATCACACCCGTTATTTCTTAATGAAACTTGCAGCATCTTTTTAAAGAGTCATTCAGGTGTCTCAAAGATTGTGTGGGAAATGTTTTAAGTAGGATAATAACATTAGTTTTATAGATAATTCAGGATAAGCCTGAATTTAAACCCCAGGAGAAACATCTGTGAATTTATGGGAGATTCAGTAGTTTTGGCTTTTGCACCTTAGTCCCCCAGTTAAGGGACCTTAGTTGTACCAGCTACAGTTGTACCAGCGGTGTGATGGAGAGGTAGAGATTTGTTGCAAATCACACGATATCTTTTCTGATTTTTCTGTTCCTGTGCACAATCCTGCTTACCCAGAATCTTCACTGAGGAACTCCAGAGTACGCAAGAAGCGTGCGACTGAAACTACAAGATGTTCTAAGATCTGCCCCTGTGCCTAGCTGTTTGCTGCCTTGCTATGTTTTTAACCTGGTAACAAGATACAGTCAAGTTCCTTTCCATATTGCAAATGAAATCTACTTTAAAATTGGCACCCAGTTAGATCAGCTATCTTAGTATCCCCGCCATCTGTGATTTGGTTTTTATGTCAGGGGGCTCCCCAAGGTCTTGGGGAAAGGGACAGAGGAGTGTTTTTTAGTTCTAAGGTATGAATTAGGTTTGAAGTATTTGATAATTATCAAGTGGCTTTGGTTAGAAAAATACTCAATTTGGGGCTTATATATCTGTGTTTGGAGTTACTTAAATGTGTAAATATTTGCTTTGAGCTCAGCAGGGAGCTTTTAATAAGTCTTAATAGATTTTTGTGTAAAGTTTCTAATACTTGTTGCTACCTACTTAATGAATATCCCAACTTATGTTTCATTTGTTTCTTGAAGGGTGGTGTGGTACTGGTCCACTGTAATGCAGGAGTCTCCCGTGCAGCGGCAGTAGTCATCGGTTTTCTAATGAATTCAGAAGGACTGAGTTTTGCTAGAGCCTTTTCCTTGGTGAAAAACGCAAGGCCTGCGGCTTGTCCAAATCCTGGCTTCATGGAGCAGCTTCACAAGTACCAAGAAGAGAATATAAAGGCAAATGGAAGCATAAATGATCACGACTGATCAAAAGGGAGAAGTGAAACAATCCATTTTGACTCTACAGTAACAGATGTTGTATGTACTTTGTCATTTTGCAGTCCCCTTTCACATGTGCATTTTAAAGTCTCTACATATTTTTTTTCTTACCCTCCTTTGACCCCCTTTTTTTCAGCATGTAAAGGCCACATGGTATTCCTCTGACTTCAGAGATTATTTTGCCCAAGAACAAGCTCTTCCTAGAGTGCTAATAAAAAGATAAAGTTCAATTTTCCTTGAAATATTAGAAAAAAACAGAATGATGTTTTTTTTATTGAACCATCAGAAAATGCAGGCAATAGAGAAAGGAAATAACTGAGATAAGTTGCCCTGTTTACTTTAATAGTAAACCAAACCTGTGCATTCTAGTTGGTTGTAAAATCTAGGTAATAAAATGTTCATATAATAAAGTACCTTGATATTGGATTTTAAATTTATATTGCAACTAAAGAGGATTTTATTGAATTTTGTGGTCTAGCCAGCCATTAAATATTTTTGGAAATTAAAACAGATGGTCTTCTGAGGATGCTCAAAATGCGTAGGACGCTTTAATGCTTCATGTCTTTTTACTCTTTCTCATCACGTAGTGAGTTCAAGTGCATTAACAAGATGTTTTCAAAGTGCTGGAACCAGGCTACCAGAGTTTTTTTGTAGATCATTTTGGTGAAGATACGAAAAATGTTTCTAACAACCTATCCCTGACTGACTGCTACTGCCGTTTCTTTGCATTCGGTCCCCATTTGCTGTCCCCTCACTCCATTCCGCGTCACGTGTAAAGAACAGACATCACAGGATAGGTAACTTTGACCCTCCTGACAGATCTCGGGCTGGAATTACTGTCTTAAGATGGCATGTTTAAAAAAAAAACAAAACCTGTAGAAGATTTTAATAGTATTTTTGTGGCCTTCATGCCAGTTCTAAATGGCTTGATATATTAACATACAATAAAATAAAAAGAACACCCTGTTCGGGTAAATGTTGTGCTCAAGTGATGTGAAAGGTTTGGTTTCAAGAACCGATAGGGTATTCTCTCTCCCGTACCGCTAGTCGGAACGGCAGCACGTCGCTGCGCCTGAACTACACCGTGTCGTGCCGAGCGTCGGTTGCTCACGCTGACCGCGAGAGCAAGGTCAGGGTTACCCCCCGCATCCGGC